>NW_027185798.1:53742774-53856289 GCF_028583685.1 Petaurus breviceps papuanus | reverse complement strand
AAACTAATCTCCATTTGAGAAGAGGGGCTTTGTGGTGGACTTAATTAAGGTATAGCCTAGGGGTGGAGAAGTATTTAGAACAGAGACTTTGTGATTGATTGAATGATTGGAAGGTCCTGGGGTGGGGTAGTACTTGGAGATTATTTAATCACGCTTAGTAAATGCTGTACTTTGAATGATGTCATGTTTTGATCTTCTCTGTTCTTGGTTTGTCACTGAACAAAATAGAGAGCACCTATGCTGGTATTTTGAACCTGGGAAGTTGCCTTCTTTTGGTATTACATTACAAGTGCTCAAAGATAATTGGTGAAGCCAGACTAGAGCTTAGACAAGCTATTATGACTTAATTTATAGATTTGAGGGCCATCTACATTGAGATGATAATTGAACGCCTGGGTGGAAATTATTGAGATTTCTGATAGAGAAAGTGTAGATAGAAAAGAGAAAAGAGGCTAGTTTAGATCTCCTGAGAATGCAGAGTTTCACATGGGATTGTGGTGATGGTCCAACAAAAAATTTTGAGAGAGAGAGATTGTCAAACAAGGAGGAGGAGATTTAAGAGAGGACAATGAAACAAAAACTCAGAAAAGTGAGTATATTCAATAGAAGTGGATGACAAAAAGATGCTTCACAGGCATCAAGAAATATGAGAATTGAGACAATGACATTAGATTTGGAGAGAGTAGTTTCAGATGAGTGATGGGGTTGGACGTCAAAGTGTAAGGATGTGAGAAAAATGCAAAAGGAAATGCATGGATGAGAGTGAGATTAAAATGAGTATGATCACCCCTATGTGCAGCCAAGTTACAATGAAGTGGTCATGGGAGTTGCCAATAATCACACTGCTAGTACCTGAAGAGGGATTAAAATTTCTTAATTTCAAGTCTTGTCAACTATCAGTTATGTCAAGAAATAATTAGAAACTAGAGTATATCCTCTGGAAGGTGACCATGATGGTCAATCTCAGGGCATAGAAAAATAATTTGGAGGGACTGTGAAAATTTAGTCTTTCTAGGGAGATGTCATCCTGGTCTTCAAACAGTGGTATGTATGGAAGACTCATCTTCCTGACTCCAAATCTGGCTTCAGACATTACTGGCTATGTGACACTGGACATGTCACTTCACTTGTTTGCCTCAGCTTCCTCGGCTGAAAAATGAGCTGGATAAGGAAATGACAAACCATCCTGGTATCTTTACCAAGAAAACCCCAAATAAGGTCACAAAGAATTAAACAGGACTGAAAAATGACTGAAATGGCATATGAAAAGGGGGTTAGGTTAATTTTGCTTGATCCCAGAGAGCAAGAGTAGAAGCAGTGGGTAGAAATGAAAAGAAAATTGACTTTGACTCAATATGAAGAATAATTTCCTAACACTTAGATCTATCTGAATTAAGAATGGGCTGTCTTGGGAGAAGGTATATAGACTCTTGATTTGTATAATGAAAGCAGCCCAGAGTGCTTTAAATTTTTCAAAGCACTTTTTCTCACAATAATCTTTTAAAGTAGGTGGTGTAAATATCATTTTTACCATTTCATATATAAAGAAATTGAGGATCAAAGAATTTAAGGGACTCACATATAATCAATGCCTGAGACAGAATTTGAATCCACATTTGCTAACACCAACACCAGTACTTCTTTCACTCTTGGGAATATTATAATTGAAATTCATTCTTCAGGTAGGGCTAAAGCCTGGAGGAGTTCTAAATTCCCTTGCAAGTGCATTCCCTGCTTCTAGGAGTTCTCTACATATAGAAAGACTTCACCAAGTGATGTAGGACAACATATATATATATATTCACGTGCATTATGCATTCCTTTTTTCTTAAATCACAGCACTAGTAACCTGACACACATAAACCTGAGAAAGTAGCTCCACAGACAGACAATGAACATCTTTACAAGCTCTCTGCAAAGTTCATTTGACCCAACACTTACATTTTGTAAGGTGGGATTTTTTCAAAAAACATATAATTGCCTGTTTAGTAACTTATTTCTAGGTGGAGATGAAGTTGGAAAATCCTGACAAAGGTATTTCCTATGGGAAAGTTCAGCTTCTGTTTCATACTTCCGTACTTGTTGGAGGTGTGGGATGTGGGCTACACTTAAATGATATAGGTTGTATGTTAAGACATTTTACTAATCTGGCAAAAAGATCCCTACAATGGTTATGGGTGAGTAATGCCAGTTTCTGGATTTGAAAACAAACAAAAAAACTAACATGTTATTTAAAGCCAGATATTTGTAGTACCTATAAGAAACCTAAAATAACTTAACTGCCTTTTTTTTTTTTTAATTTAACATACGTGTGTGTGTGTGTGTGTGCCTGTGTGTGTGTGCCTGGGCTCTAGAGCTCCAGATTCTTATCTCTGAACTTATTCCATTGGTGGTAGGAAAGCCTGGGGTAGAAGCCAACCTCAGATAGACATCAGCTTCTTCTCTAGACTCTAGTGTGAGTGAGTTGCCTAAGACTTTGAGAGATTCAGTCACCTCCCCACAGTCACAAAGTTGGAAGGTGTCCATAGCTAGTATGTGTCCTGGACAGGCTTGTGATGGAGCTAATTACCTTGGAAGAGCACTGCTCAGTTTGCAGTGGGAGAATTTTCATCTTGAATATCAAAATCTTTAAATTCAGAGCTTTATTTTTTGTTTCATTAACTGTCTAGACTTACAAAATTGTTAATAATGAAAATTAAATTTTAAAATGTGTGTTATCTTTTCTGAGCCCAATTGTTAAATATTTACTAGTATATCCCTTATTGCTTAAGCTCAGTAGACATGAAGAAGAAGGCTCAGGGAATAAATATATTAATTTACTGGAGGCCTGGTGATGAGAGGCTGAAAACAATGTCTGAAATTTATATAGTGTTTTAAGGTTTACACAGTGTTAAATTCATCATTTAATTCAAAACTCACAATACCTCTCATCCTAGATATATTGAACCCAGTATTTTTGGCCCCAAGATCAACCCCACTCCCCATAGGATGATCAAGAAACGTGGAATTAATATTAGTTCAACATAATTTACTATTTTCAAGAATAAAGTAGAAAGTGTGTGTGTGTGTGTGTGTGTGTGTGTGTGTGTGTGTGTGTGGTGAAAGGTTTTGAGGAAGGGTCAGGCAAGGAAATTATTGTTGGAGCTTTTGCATTTGCTTTTTCCTCCCCTTTTCCTCCACCCCTCCACCCCATCTGCCTGCTGCTAGTTTGTGAAGATCTGTATTACTTCACCTGATATAGGAGACATCCAGAAAATCCTACTTAATGTTAGGTGACATAAAATGTTTAAAACCAATTTATTTTAGCTGTTTCTAGAAGGTGCCAAAATCCTGTTAAAGGAAGGAATTTCAGAACTACCTGCTGCAAATGGTTTACAAATGTATCTAAGGGTAATCCTGCCTTTATAGCCAAGGTTATCTCCAACATAATGCAATGCTAAACAACTGTCAGACCAGCCAATTCTGGTTCTACACTGAATAAATTTGAGACAACACATTTTGTTTCCTCCTAGAGAATACTTTGTCTAAATCTCTCTTATTTTTATGCAATGAAAGAAAGATAAAGGTAATGGGAGATGAATTTGAGGTGATAATATAATCCAAAGTCATAACTAGACTATGGCTCCATTTAACACATACACACATACATACATATCTATATACATAAACGCATTCATACAGTACTGGACTTGGAGTCTAAAAGACCTGACTTCAAACCTGGTCTAGGGCACTTATTAGTTATATGACCTTGGGCAGGGGTCTTACCATCTCTTTGTGACTCAGATTTTTTTTTTACATATATAAAATAAGATTAACAATTGTACCTACCTCCCAAGGTAGGGATGAGCATAAAATGAGATATTTGCAAAAAGCTTTACAAACCTTTAAGTTCCATATAAATGCTAACTTATATGCATATATATACACATATGTGTATATATATATATATGCATACACTCATATACACACACAGAAATATATATATATATATATATATACATGTTTGTGTATGTCTATATCCATATTCATCAGTCTATCTTACTATCTAGATAAAGATGTTCTATCCCCCAGTAACCACACACAGACACAGACACATACACACACACAAACACACGCACACACACAGTTAAGTGTTTGGTTCATTTGCTTTATGTCTCTATACTTCTCCATGCTAAAATTGAAAAAAATAGTTCTTAGATGTATTCTGGATAGAGAATTTGCAGAGGTGGCTAGACCTGTCTATGCTTTCAGTGGAACTGGGAAGTATTTGGTGAGGAACTTCTACAGAACAGGCCATCATCTTCTCTGCAACTTAAAGTCTTAGAATTACCTGGAGTACTGAGTAGTTAAGTAATTTACCCAGAAATGCACAGCAAGTTAGAGGCAGGAATTGAACTGAAGTGTTCCCCTAAGTGTGACACATGCACAATCTACATTTATATAAATAGATATATCTTTATCTATATTCACTATATATCTGTCTATCTATCTACCTTATCTATCTATCTATCTATCCATCTATCCATCTATCAATCATCTATCTATCCATCAATCATCTATCTATCACCTATCACCTATCTATCTATCTATCTATCTATCTATCTATCTATCTATCTATCTATCTATCTATCTATCTATCTATCTGTCTGTCTGTCTGTCTGTCTGTCTGTCTGTCTGTCTGTCTGTCTATCTATCTATCTATGTTAAGTGACTTGCCCAGGGATGATATAGGTATATGAATAAAAACTAACTTGCTGATGGGATTTGGAAAATAATGAAGACAAAAGCAATCTGTGTTGTAGATTTGATGACTCAGGGACACTGAAGAGATTGAGGACCCTATTGAAGCCTTCAGAAAACTACAGAGCATAGTGTGTACCTCAGGTAACTTGCTTATACATTTTATGATCAAAAAAGGCATTGTAAAAAAAGTAGTCACAAACATCTGGAGAATGAGACATGATTAAAAGGTACCTTTAATTTGATAGGAGAAATTTGGGGAATTGACTTTTTTTTTATTCAAAGAACCGGTAGGTTCTTATTTAAACCATTGAATGAAGTAAAAGCAGAAACAGGGAATAAAGACCAACTTGAGAAGAGACACTGAAGCCATTAAGGGGAATCACCGGGATCCTCATAGATTTTAAATGTAATCAAGTGGAGACAATCTATCTCTGAGAACTTTGGCCAGCTACTGGGAGAGCAGATTGAAGTGAGTCAGCTAAAACCTGAGATACGAGGAGTTTTTGACTATGCTTTTGCTATCTCTAGACCCCAATTGTAGTACATTTAAAGTATTTTATGCTGAGGGTTATGAATGCTGTTGTGGGTGAAAACCCTATTGAACAAGATGGCATTACATTATGCTACAGAAGGAAGTGAATAATCACTTTTACCAGATTACTTTTATACATCTCTGGTAGACTCTGAAATGCCTAAGAGCTGTTGCAAGATTAGAAAGAAGCAGAAATTCTGATTTTCAGAAAAAAAAAAAAACAAAAACAAAAGAAACTGTGGATATGGACGGCAGAGCACTCTGAAATTTGTAGAATGTCTGATTTAAGAACTATTACGTAATATCCAGAAAAGAAACTGATCATTATAAAGGGTAAGTGAAGATTCCTTAACACCACATTTAGAAATATGATTGCATTCAGTAGATATTTTAAGTTCTACAAATCTGTATAGATTTATATAAAATGTATACCATTGGCATTGGGCAAATTCCACAGACATAAGGAATCTTCATTTCAACAAGGTATATTTTTTTTTTTAGAAAATATTGTAAATGTTTGTTCAGTTAATTTTTTTTTAATGTATGTGGACAATCTTACAAAATCGCAGAATTAGAGAGAAACAAGGGAACTCAGAGTCCTTTTATCCATATTTCCTCTACCATATAACCAACACAAATGTTTATCAAGGCAGCCGCATGAAACAATGGAATACCTTTTATCTTTAGGGTAAATTTAGCATGGTTGATTTTGTGCTTAGTTGGAAACATAACTAGTTGACTAACTGACTTCATAATTAATTTATGAAGTTATGAAATATAACAAGCACTGCCAGTTCTTTGGATACATGACCAAGCTATTTGGGTACTCAATGGGAAAGACCACAATGGCAGTGGAAAACAGGGATGTAATCACAATTTAATAAGACATAGGGGGTGCAGGGGAAGTGGCACAGAAAGTACAGAGATAAGCAGTGAAGGGGAGTACAGAGGCAGATAACATGGGTGAAAGAGATGTGGTGGTGAAGGAAGGCAGGCGCTCTTGAGGAAGAGGATGGGAGACGCGGAAAGGCACAGATAATTGCCCATGTAACCATGGATTAGAGTTTGGAGTACTCAGCAGCACAGACTTAATGGAGATATAAGGGTACCATGTCAACAGGAATTTGGAGTTCCACTTTTATGGTGGTTTGGGGTAAAGTTAATGCAATGATCATTTATTTGGTACCTACTATTTGTGAGGCTGAGGACCAGAATACCAAGGCATAGCCATCCTAGACAACAGATGTGCAAAAGGTATATCTTTAGGGTATATATATATATATATATATATATATATATGTCCCTGGTCATAATTCCCAGAAAGCAAGGATTAAGAATAGAATATGAAGAATGTACAGAATGGGAAAACCAACTGGGGTTATATTTCTCATTTAGGTAATTTCACAACTGCTGCCAAATATGCCTAATATAATTAATTTGAAGCTACAAATGAGGATAAATCATGTGCCCAAGAGACTATGAGGAGTCAAATTTCAAATGCAGTAGAGTACCAGTTTCTAAGTTCCAACTTCCAAGTGGGGATGTAGTATGCCTGGATGGTGCTCATGTCCCTTAGTTTCCTGCAATTATATGTAAGCTCTTTCTATAATGAAATGTATTTTTAAAAAATTCTGCCAGCTATGAAAGAGCTTTTTCTCACTATCCATCAAGATGAGATTTCTTCTACTCCAACATAATGCAAAGCAACTTTCTCCTAAGCCCCTCCACAGTGTTTTTAAATTGGCTTGGGGCACTGCTGTGGAATGATGAAAAGCAATTATTCCCCTTGCAAAGCTTCTACCAATTACAGGTCTGAGAACATGGCTTCCGAAGTATATACATATCCTGCTGGTTCAGGAGCTAAGAATGGGTCTGTAACTCAGGTCCCCAACAACTACTATATTTTAGTATCACTAGATTATTTAATCAGGCTTAGGAAGACATATTTTTTTCCTGTCCTAAATTGTTGGCCTCCAGAATGAGACCTCAGAAAATACTTAAAACTTCCTCATGTTTTATTGTTACTTCTTCATTGTATATTTTTAGTATCATGGGCTATCCTCTTCATTTCCAAATAACTAGCCATTTAAAAGTATCACTTTTCATCTAATTGTGTTGGACTTGTTTGAAGTGAATATTATTCAACAACATTTCTATAAAACAATGAATTTAAAGTATAATTTGAAGATGGTATAGAGAAGAAATTAAAAGCCAAACAGATTTCCAGTTCAAATGCAGGTCATTTTGTAATTGTCAGTCAGTTAATAATCATTTAGTAAGTGCATACTATGTGCCAGGCTCTGTGTTAAGCACTGGGGATTAAAAAAGAGACAAAAAACAGGTCCTCTCCTCAATCTCACAGTCTAATACGGGAGACAATGAATATGTACAAGAAAGCTTTATACAAGGAAAATGGGAAATACATGAAAGAGGAAAAGAACTGGAATTCAGAGGAATTGGGAAAGGCTTCCTATAGATCTTCTAATAGAAACAGGGACCACTAAATTGTACATAAATATACCTGCAGGCCACATATTGTCTTGGGAAGCTACAAATTCATATTATATATCTTATTTTTAATTTTTGGTTAAATATTTTTCTAATTACATTTTATTCTGATTCTGACCACTTGCAAAAGTATTGTGATCCACGTGTACCAATGGAGTCATATGTGACACATGCATTATAGAAGATAGGGCAGCTAGGTGGTACAGTGGATAGAGCATTGGGCATGGCCTTAGGAAGATTCATCTTCCTGAGTTCAAATCTCGCCTCACATACTCACTTAACTATGTGATCCTGGGCAAGTTATTTTGTTTGTCTTAGATTCTTATCTGTAAAATGGGCCAGAGAAGGAAATGGCAAATCACTCCAGTATTTTTGCCAAGAAAACCCTAATTAATGGGGTCATGAAGAGTCAAATATCACTGAAATAACTGAACAACAACAAAAGCTAGAGAAGATAGAATTTTAGTTGGGACTTGAAGGAAGCCAGCAAAGCCAATAAGCAACAAGAAGAAGGAGAGCACTCCAGATATGGGGAATAATCAGAGAAAATAACCAGAGCTAAGAGATGGAGTGTCTTGTTCATGAAAGAGCAAGCGATGCTATTTAAATCCATGGCAGCTGATGAAATCATGATGTGGAGTACTAAAGAGGGAGAAGGGAAGAAGGTCCAGAATAGAACCCTTTGGGACACCTACGGTTAGAAGATATTATCTGAAGGGAGGTTTCAGTGAAGGAGACTGAGAAACAAAGATCTGATAGGTAGAAGGAAAATTAGGAGACAGTAGTGTTCTCAAAAACCTAGAGAGAAGAGAATATTGAGAAGAGGGTGGTGGACAGTACCAAAGGCTGCAGAGAAGTCAAGAAGAATGAGGATTGATAAAAGGCAATTACATTTATCATTTAAGAGATCATTGGTAACTTTGGAAATAGAAGTTTTAGTGGAACAATGAGGTAGGACACCAGATAGTAAGAGCTTAAGAAGTGAGTGAGAGAAAAGTGGAGGCATCTATTATAGATGGTGTCTTCAAGGAATTTTTCTACAGAAGGAAGAAGGTAGTAAGGTAGGAAGGATGTAAGGTAGTAAGGTAGGAAGGTAGTAAGGATGGAAGGATCAAATGAGGATTTTTTGAGAATGAGGAAGGCATAGGAATGTTTATAGGCAGTAGGCAAGGAACTAGCATATAGGCAGACATCGAAGATAAGTAATAGGAATAACAGAGGAACAATCTGTTGGAGGAGATGGAATAAAAAAGGATCATTTTATTCATAGTGCAAGTGGAGTGCCGGGCCTTGGTAAGGTGTGAGGCCACGTCTTTATGTGAGATGAAGGAGGAGATAGCAGCAAAAGGGATCTGAATGAAAGGAGAGGACAAAGAGGATAGAAGATAGAGTTCACAGTCAATGCCCTTATTTTTTTTCTGTAATATTTCGGACAAGGTTCTCAAGTGAAAAGAGATGAAGGGGAGGAAAACCATGAGAGGTTGGAAAAAGGATAAAAAATTGTGGAAGAATCATTGTGGAGAGTGAGATAATGAATTGAGTAGACAGGCATAGAAGGATTCCCTAGTATAGGGTCCAGTAGATGTTATGTAATATAAATTTGTAGTGGACACATTCAGAATGGTTGCATAATTTTCTTTAAAAAAAATTCAACATAATTATTTTTGCTACATTTTAAGTTCTGAATTATCTTCCTCCTTCCTCTTCTCTACACTAGAGAAAGTTACCATCTGACAAAGATTTATAAATATATTTAAAACCAGTGTATGGATATTTTATTTATTATTTTTTTTTTACTCTGGATGTAGATAATTTCTTTCTTTTCTTTTAAGTTTATTAATTTACTTTTAGTTTGTTCCACTATCACGTAAGTTTAAATTTTTCTCCCCCTCCCTCTTATCTCTCCTCCCCACCATGGTGGCATGCAATCAAATATGGGTTCTATAAATACTTTCACATTGAAAATTAGTCATGTTGTAAAGAAGGATTATAACCAATGGGGTGAACAATGAAAAAGAAGGGACAAAACAAAACACAAACAAGAGAGAGCAAATAGTTTGCTTCAATCTGCATTCAGACTCTGTAGTTTTTTTCTGTATATAGATATTCCTTTCCATCATGAGTCTTCCATATTTGTCTTCTAACCTTGTATTGCTGAGAGGAGCCCAGTCTATCCAAGTAGTCATCATACATACGATGTGTCTGTAATTGTGTACAAAGTTCTCCTGGTTCTGCTTGCCTTACTCAGCATCAGTTTATATAAGTCTCTCTAGGTTATTATTAAGTCTGTCTGCTCCTCCTTCCTTATACCACAATAGTATTTCATTACATTCATATACTGCAAATTGCTTAGCCATTCCTCAATTGATGGACATCCCCTTGATATCCAATTCTTTGTCACCACAAATAAAGGTGCCATAAATATTTTTGTATATACAGGTTCTTTTCCCATTTATATGATTTCTTTGGGATACAGCCCAAAAGTGATATTGCTGGGTCAAAGGGTATGCACTTTTTTATAGCCCTTTGGGCATAGTTCCAGATTGCTCTCCAAAATGGTTGGATCAGTTCATAACTCCACAAACAATGCATTAGTGTTTCAATTTTTCCACATTCTTTCCAGCATTTATCATTTTCCTGTTTTGTCATCTTAGCCTGTCTGACTGGTGAGATGTGGTTATCTAAGAGTTATTTTGATTTGTATTTCTCTAATCAATAGTGATTTAGAGCACATTTTCATATGTTTCAATTTTTTTCCTCTGAAAATTGCCTGTTCATATCTTTTGACCATTTATCAGTTGGGGAATGGCATGTATTCTTATAGGTTTGGCTCAATTCTCTGAATATTTAAAAAATTAGAGACTATGGTTGAAAAATTTCTTTTCCAATTTTCCACTTCCCTCCTAATCTTGGTTACATGGGCTTTATTTGTACAAAAACTTTTAAATTTAATGTAATCAAAATTAGGATGGAGTGAATTTTAAAGAAGTAGTAGCTGAATGATATAATTCAAATTATTCATTTTGGATTTCATAATGCTCTCTAACTCTTTGTTTGGTCATAAAATCTTCCCTTCTCCAAAAATCTGACAGGTAAACTATTCCTTGCTCTCCCAGATTGCTTACCGTATCAGCCTTTATACCTAGATTATGTACCCATTTAGACTTTATTTTGACATACAGTGTAAGATATTGATCTATACCCAGTTTCTTCCATACAATTTTCCAGTTTTCCCAGCAGTTTTTGTCAAATAGTGAGTTTTTATCACAGAAGTTAGACTCTTTGTGTTTATCAAACAGTAGGTAACTATAGTCATTGACTTTTGCATCTCATGTACTTAATCTATTCCATTGATCCACTCCTCTATTCCTCAGCCAACATGAAATAGTTTTGATGATTGCTGTTTTATAATACAGATTAAAATCTAGTATGGTTCAGTCGCCTTCCCTAGCATTTTTCATTAATTCCCTTTATATTCTGAACCTTTTGTTTTTCCAGATGAATTTTGTTACTATTTTTTTCTAGCTCTATAAAATTTTTTTTTGGTAGATTGATTGTTATCATGCTAAATATGTTATTTAATTTGGGTAAAATGTTCATTTTTACTATTTTAGCTTAACCTAGCCATGAGCAACTGATCTTCATCCAATTATTTAGATGTGACTTTATTTGTGTGAAAAGTGTTTTGTAATTGTGTTCAATAAGCATCCTGTGCTTATTTTGCAAGGAGATTCCCAAATATTTTATAATGTCTACAGTAAATTTAAGTGGAATTTCCTTTTATATTTCTTCTTGTTGGATTTCATTAGAAATATATAGGAATGCCGAGGATTTATGTGGGTGCATTTTATATCCTGTAACTTTGCTAAATTTATTTATTATTTGAAGTAGTTTTTTACTTGATTCTCTAGTATTCTCTAAGTGTATCATGATACCATCTGCAAAAAGTGATAGCTTAATCTCTTCTTTGCCTAATTTGATTCTTTCAATTTCTTTTTCTTCTCTTATTGCTACTGCTAACATTCCTAGTACCAAATTGAGTAAGAGGGGTGATAGTGGACATCCTTGTTTCTTATCCCCAATACATGTAATACTTGCTAATGGTTTTTCATAAATGTTACTTATTATTTTAAGGAAGACTCCATTTATTCCTATACTTTCTAATGTTTTTAATAGCAATGGGTGTTGTATTTTGCCAAAAGCCTTTTCTACATCTATTCAGATAATAATGTGGTTTCTATTAGTTTTGTTGTTGATATGATGAATTATACAGATACTTTTCCTAATATTGAACCATCCTTGCATTCCTAGAATAGACCCTACCTGATTATTATTATTATTGTGCATTATTCTTGTGACAAGTTGCTGTACTCTTTTGTATAATATTTTATTTAAAATTTATGCTTCTATATTCATGAGGGATATTGGTCTATAATTTTCTCTCACCATTTTGTCTCTTTCCAATTTAGGTTATCAGTACCATATTTGTGTCATAAAAAGAATTTGGATAGGATGGCTAGGTAGCACAGTGAGTAAAGCACTGGCCCCAGAGTCGGGAGGAACTGAGTTTGGTTCCGTCCTCAGACACTTAACACCCACACAAAAAATCTAGCCGTGTAACCTTGGGAAAGTGATTTAACCCCAATTGCCCTTGAAAAGGCAAAAACAAAATGATTTGGAAGCATTCCTTCTACAATTTTCCCAAATAGTTTGTAGAGTATTGGAATCAATTGTTCTTTGAATGTTTCTTAAATATTTAAGACTTTTCTAGTAATTCCTTCTGGCCCTAGAGATTTTTTTCCTGTGGAGTTCATTGATGGCCTGTTCAATTTCTTTTTTTCTGAAATGGGGTTATTTAAATATTTTACTTCCTCTTCAGTTAATCTGGATAAAATATGTTTGTAAAGATTCATCCCTTTCATTAAGACTGTCAAATTTATGTGCATACAATTGGGCAAAATAATTTCTAATTATTGTTTTAATATCCTCTTCATTGGAGATAGATTTACCCTTTTTTCATAAAACCAGCTCTTAGTTTTATTATTAATCCAATGGTTTTCTTAATTTCAATTTTACTAATCTCTCCTTTGGTTTTTAGTATTTCTGATTTAGTATTTAATTAGGTATCTTCAATTTGTTCTTTTTCTAGCTTTTTCAGTTGAATGCCCAATTTATTGATCTCCATTTTCTCTATTTTATTCATGTGTGCATTTAGAGATATAAAACTTCCCCCAAGAACTTTTTACATAAATAAAAAATCATTTTAGTGAAAAAAGCAGTGAATTCATCAGGCTCATAACATTTTGAATGTATGCCCCCAAATTCACTAAACTGTGTACACCCATTGATCCAATAATGTTAAAGATATAAAGGGAAGACAGAAAAGATCCATATATACAATAATATTTATTTTAATGGATCTATATTTTGTAACAAGGAAGTGCTAACTAAAGGAGTGTCCATCAATTCAGGATCGGAAGAACACATTATGATACATCAACATAACAGAATATTGTTATGCTTTAAGTGTAAAGCAAAGCATGAGCAGCTTTCTAGAGGACTGCTGCTGTGAACTGTTTTAAGGAACTGTTTACATAGTATAGTGAACTCTATTTATTCAGTAATAAACTAATACAAAATATTGACAGAAACAAAAGTACAGCATTCACAATGTTATGATATAACAACTTATTTCTAAAGTGGCCACATAGTTTTAAACAAAAGATATCATTCAGTAAGTCCTTAATTCAGTCATTCTTAAGGAGCAAGCCTCCTTAAGGGACACAAAGTACAAAGGTCAAAATTCTTCACCCCTTGGTCACAGTAAATAATGCTCTTCTTGGTCAGCATTAAGTACCCAGGGAGAGATCTTTTCATCTTGCCTCAAGACTGGCTCTCAGATCCCATGGTTCCTCCTCCATGGCCCCAGCTTCTTCCTGAATATACCCAATTGTCACCTGGATTCACAACTAGGGAGCTCTTAGCTCCTCATCCATCTCCTTGTCCAACTACTTATCCAGTTCCATATTGAAGCTCACAGTGTCCTGTCCACCTCAAATCCTTCAAATGTTCTGTTTCTGGGAAGACAAAGCTGAACAGAGTCAAAACAATATTCATATAGAATGCCAGCACCATCATCAATTCACTATCTGCCTGTCATATCAACAGAGACCCACAAACAAGACTCCTGAGAAGTCAACACAAATCATCAGCATAGAAATTAACACAGACACACAAACAAGGTCCAAGAGGTCAACGGAATCATCAATAAAATCCCAGGACCTCCAAAACCCTCCTCCAGGATTTCTGTAAACAGACAATCAGAAAATCCTCTTTCAGGACTTCCAGTAAGGTCCCAGGGTTTCTGTAGAAAGTATCACAAGCAAAAATCAACACAGAACAGACAGAGTGCCAGGATACCACAAGTTCTCTCTTTCTCAACTCTGCCACCACAAGTGTTCTCTTCTCAGTTCTGCTCTTTGCTAAGTTGGGATTCTCCTTATTTATGGTTGTTAGCTCCTCTCCTTCTTGTTGCATCAGCAACAGGGGTTCACAAATTCCAAGGTTCACAAGTTCTGTTTCTTTTTAATTAGTTATTTTTTAAAGCAATTGGGGTTAAGTAACTTGTCCAAGGTTACATGGCCAGTTATTTTGTGTGGGTGTTAAGTATCTGAGGCTGGAACTGATCCTGGGTCCTCCCAACTCCGGGGCCAGCACTCTTGCTCACTGTGCCACCTAGTTGCCCCTCAAGTTCTGTTTCTTAACAAAGACTTGATATAATCATGCGCAAGGTTTAAAAGAAATTTGAACTGAAATAAGGGGCTAAATAATTAAATAGCAAAAACAAGGCATTAAGTACTTCTTTGTTTGCCATTACAGTAAGAAGTGACAAAATGGAACTATTTCTGAGACATTTGGTAAGACAATGTAAATTGGCATAAAATTTATGTAGGAATAACAAGTGAAGAAAAAATAACTTTGGAAAATGTAAGAATTTTGATCAATGCAGTGACCAGTGACTCCAGAAGGTCAAAGAGATGATGAGAGGAGAGGGAAGGGGAGAGAAGGGAGAGAAAGGAAAGAGAAAATGAGTGGAGGGGAGAGGAGGGAACAGAGGAGAAGAGGAGAGGAAAGGAGAGAGAAGGGGAGAGGGAGCGGGAGGGCTCACTGTAATAAATAAATGTCAGAAAATTTAAATATCCAATCCTGACTGTATCATGTATCTATACTGGCTTCTGATTTGTTTCCTGAAGCCCCCAAGTATTCCCTCTTTCTCTCCAGGTAGTTCCTCATATACTTCAGTGATGTAATCGCTTCTGAAAGTGGTATTATCCACATTTTATAGGTGAGTAAATTTAGACTCAGAGAAGTTAGGTGAAACACTTGCTTTTATCCTAGAACTTATCACTTCCCTTCTCTTCTTGCATATTACTCCTAGAATCTTTAATCTTTCCTTTCTGATGGCTCATCCCCTGCTGCCTACAAGTAGGTTTCTGACATTCTTAAGAAGCAAACACCCCAAAACATATCACAGTGACTACATAAATTGTATATTCTCAGTGTTAGTTGAATGACTAATTTCCAATGATCAAAACAGGTAATTTCTTTAAAAAAATCCATTTAACCCTAGGTTTTCTAACTCTAGGTACAGCATCGTATTTCGTATACTGTACTATACTTATTATGATACTTCACATACCCATTGATCCAGGCCTGATTACAATGTAACCCATATTTTGTAAAGAGCTATGTTGGTACCGTAACATGAATGTCCTTCTTGATAGTCCTAGATTAAGAAATAAATGTCTTTATGTCCACAGATCATCCAGTTCTATCCTGTTGTTCTCTCCTAAGGGAAGAGCATTTCTACTAGAAAAAAAAAGCATGACTGATAAAACAATATGGCTCTCTGTTTCTGCTAGGTTTTATCTTTGTATCTATGCTCAAGGCTTTTCTTTTAAAATCACAAAAATACACTGCCCAATATTTCATGTTACACATTATGTGTAGAATTCAGTTGAGATTATTTAATGGGGTTTTCATGTCATTTCTGTCTTGTGCTTTTTCTTTCACTAGATCATTGTTTAAAATACCTTTTCATGCTACCCTTCTTATTCAAGTGCTTTGCTTAATAAGGGTCACCATTGTCTGCTTCAGCAGAATACATCAAACTGTATCATTCTTCAGAGGGGATTATTTCTAGCAAGTCTACTACCTTGTAATATTCCTTAACAATCAATTAAGTCTGAAATACTCTGCAAGGGAGTTAATAGCTTCAAACCCTTTCCTTAAATCTTTTAAGTGAATAAAAACCTTTTCCCCTGGAAGGAGGAACATTTCAAAAGCATTGACAATTCTTAAACCCAAACACTTTCTCAGGTCTTGTTAGATATATAGTAAGTAAAGAGGATGACCAGGAGATACTGCTATTCTTTTTTTTTTTTTAATGAGCAATTGGGGTTAAGTAACTTGCTCAAGGTTACAAGGACAGTTATTTCTGGGTGTGATGCTAAGTGTTGGAGCCCGGATTCTATGCCCAGGTTATTTGGACACTGGAGCCGGTGCTCTTACTCCCTGAGCCACCTAGCTGCCCCTGCTACTGCTATTCTTGTGTAAGTTCATTTTTGCTGGTTAGAATATATCTCACATGTGATTCAAAAATAATGAAAACCAGGTTTTTAATGTCATATGTCCTGAATAATGCATTTATAAGGCCTACACACAAAAAATGGTGTTTGTTACCATTTAAAGCAATGCATTTATTTTACTTTTAACATTACTTAGCATTCTCTTTGTAAATACTTTCTATTTTTCTATTTTTTGAGGCATTGTATGGTAGTGGTGGATAGGGAGCTGACCACAGAATCAGCAAAACCTTCTTCTGATATATACTGTCTTTTTGACCAGAGACAATTAGCTCATTATTTCAGTGACCCAGGCTACTCTCTTACTTGGGTTATAATATAATTTCAGAGAATGTACCAATACACCTTGGTTACAAAGTTCTTTAGCAGAATCTCCTTAAACTGATGACTAAGTCAACACAGGTTGACTAAATGGAGATAAAAATGTCATTTACATCTCAGATTTGTGAGGATTAAATGAGATATTTGCAAAATGCTTAGCACAGGGCCTAAAACATGATTGTGTTTAATAATTGCTTATTTCCTTCCTTTAGTTTAACAAAAAAAGAACACTTTCACCTTCTTGTCTGTATACATATTGCATTTCTACTTCTCTCCCCCAGCCCCACAATGAAGTTCCTAGAAGGCTGAAACCATTTCATTATTTCTTCTATCTCTACTAGGGGGACCATAAAGGGGATGTTGTGGAATACCTCCAGGAGCCTTGATCTAAATCTTGCCTGTGGACCCAGATGGTTCTAGAGAAGAAAGTGAGACTGGTGACCTTGCACAGCCCTCCCTCATTTAAATCCAATTCACTTGCAAGTCATGACATCACCTTCCTGATGTCATTATCTTCTTTGAGAACGATGGACCAACAGCAAGTGCCTAGGGTAGTGACTCGAACGGGAAGGTGAATTATTCTATTGAACATCTATGTTGAAATCTTTTTACATATTAAAATAAATTATTTAACAGAAAAAGAAAAAAAAGTAGACTTATTTAAGGGTCATTACATTTTCCTAAATAATAATCTCCACTTTCAATCATTTATCTCCTTATACTTTTCATTCTAACTTCTTTCTTTATCAGATCTTCTCATGGAAGATGTAACAGTAAATTCAAAGTATGATTTAATGCTTATAACATTGTTGGTATAAACATTTTTGCTGGGGAAATAAAGACTTTATGAATCCTATAGTTTCACTCTCCATTACCCATTGACATTCATGGGGCAAATCCCTGGAGAGTGGATGACTAAAATTCCCCTCAGGATTCTGGGAGTAACCTTGAAGGGCTGGAGCTTCTATTAATATTGCTTATAAGCCCCCGTTGATGTTATTCTTATTGATTATTGGCTATACTTAATTAACTTTTAGAAAGGGTATTTGCTAAGCACATTTAGCAAGGACTGTCATTATAGAAACTATCCCTCCAAACCAAAGACACACACTTTCCTTGTGCACAAAATGCTTCTGTGAAGAGTAGGCTTAAAATTAAAGCAAAATGAAAATGGAATAGGAAATTCATATACAAAGGGGGAAGTCCTTCCCCCCACCACACCTCCCTTTATACAGTCTTCATTTCTCCTTCCTGGGCTCTAAAGATTGGTACCTCAATAGAATTCTACTATCCTGAAGATGGCTTTCCTTGATACACATGCATTGTTATTAGTATGTTTCTTAGATTCCAATGTATACTTTGCCATGAGCTAAAGCTTTTCTGGGAAGGCTGTCTGTGACTTGTTTGATGTTATTACCAATGTTTGTGGGACCTTAAAATGTTCTTGTTTTTTAAGTACACAGAAAAATCTCTGGAGATGCACTTTCCTTTTCTTAGTAGACCCAGATCGGAGTGATAGATGGACACCAAAGGTGGATGATCAGCCCTGGAAAGCCCTGACACAAGAGACTCAAGTCCTTTCTGAACATACCATACTCTCCACCTGTGTTGACCATGATAAAACATCCAGCACAGATTGCCAAAAGACCTGCCAAAGGTAAATAAGTCTACTAAAAAAAGGAAAGTGAGAAAAAAATACAATACAGCAAATACACATAACAATATACAATGCATCAAGGAAAGCCATCTTCAGGATAGTAGCATTCTATTGGGGTACCAATCTTTGGAGCCCAGGAGGAAGAAATGAAGACTCTACAAAGTTACTGAAATGCCAGGCACTGTGATAAGTGTTTGGAATACAAATACAAATAAAGACAGTCCTTATCCTCAAGGAGCCTACAATGTAATGGGGGAAAGAAAACACACAAACAGAAACTGAAAAGGGAATGAAGGGGGACAAAGTAGGTGGAAGAATGGTAGGGTCATGATGGAGAAATCCAAAAACAGTATACTTGATGGAAAATAGGGAGAAGACTGTGCTGAATCCCCTCATTAAATGGAGGCCTTGGAGCCTATGAACTTGTCCTCCAATCAGAGGTCTTAATCAGAGTAGCTGATTATACTGATGAGAAGTAAGCACCACCAAAGCAGATTCAATCTTTCAAGATAATGGAATTTCCCAATGATTAGATTTCTGTGTGAGGAAGGCATGATGGAGATGTCCAAAAGCAGTGTAGTTAGTGGGAAATTAGAAATAGTAGTTACAGAAAAAAGAAAGCTTAGTAATAATAATAATCAGTTACTGTGGTAAGTGGGATGAGCATCTTCCCCTCCCCCTGTTCCTCCAGCTTTTCATCAAGTCTCTCCAGAACAACTGAAAACTTACATCATGCAGCTTGTTCCTGGCATGGGTTTGGTACCTATCTTGGGCATGAGGAATTCCTAGTTATATTTCTGGTTTTGCTCTCCATAACTCCAATTGTCCACATCACGCCCTGGCAGTTCTTAATTTAAGTGATTATGTCTGCATTGATTGCTTGATATCTGCATGATCTATTGCTTGCTATTACTTTTTGGAATTTAAGTAGGTTATTGGAAAACAATAATTATAAGGTTATTTGATGTTTAGCCGGGTGAGTTCTTAGCTCTTATTTTACAAAGGTAAACTTTTGTTAAGTAAGTGCATGAAGGTTTTATAGGCAGTAAGTAACAACACCAAGATTCAAACTTCATTTTCCAGTTCTTTTTCTATATACATTCAGTATTCATCCCTTCTGTAAGACATGCTAGAATATTGGCAATAATAGGAGTTATTTTTGCTAGCATACAATTTGATCAATCCATATTAATTTTTTATTAATAATATTACAATTAAATGATATTTAAATAGGACTTTAAGCTTTGTGAAATATTTTCCATGCACCTCCTCATTTTAAGTAGAAGTTTGCACTAAATGATGTCTACAGAAATTATCAGATCTTAGTCTATTGTCCAATGATACTTAGAGAATTGTGGTATTTACTGGTTTCCAATCCTACACCATCTTTCCCAAATATTGATGACTTTTCTTATTTTTGCAATTAATAGTATTTTCTTTTTGCCAATTATATATGTAAAGAAAGTTTTCAGCATTCATTTTTGTAACATTTTGAGTTCCGAATTTTTTCCCTCCCTCCTTTCACTTCCCCCTCCCCAAGACAGCAGTGTGATTTAGGCTGTACATGTATAATCATGTTAGACATATTTACACATTAGTCATATTGTGAAAGAAGAATCAGAACAAAAAGGAAAACCATGAGAAAGGGAAAAGAAGTCAAAATATCATGCTTTGTTCTGCATTCAGACTCCATAATTCTTTCTCTGAATGTGGATAGCATTTTCCATCATGAGTCTTTTGGAATTGTCTTGAGTCATTGTATTGTTGAGAAGAGCTAAGTCTATTTTAGCTGATCATTGCACAATGTTGCTGTTACTGTGTACAATGTTCTGCAGGTTCAGTTTACAATACCCAACATCAGTTCATGCAAGTTTTTTCCAGGTTTTGATGAAATCTGTCTGCTTATTATTTCTTATGACACAATAGTATTTCATTACATTCATATACTCAACTTATTCGGCTAATCCCGAGTGATGGATATCCCTTGAATTTCCAGTTCTTTTCCACCTTTTTTATGATCTCTTTGGGATACAGACCTAGTAGTGGTGTTGCTGGATCAAAGTATATACCCAATTTGCTTGCCATTTGGACACAGTTGCAAATTATTTTCCAGAGTGGTTGGATCAGTTCACAACTCCATCAACAATACATTAGTGTTCCGATTTTCCCATATCTTCTCCAAAATTTATCATTTTCCTTTTCTGACATATTAGTCAATCTGATAGGGGTGAGATGGTACTTCAGAGTTGTTTTAATTTGCATTTCTCTAATCAATAGTAATTTAGAGAATCTTTCCATATGACTATAAATAGCTTTAATTTTTCTTTTCTTCTGAGAACTGTCTCTTCATATCCTTCGATGATTTATCAATTGGGAAATGTGGATGCTTTTCAAAGTTTACTAACAATGGTGTTCCTATAACTTTTGATAGTGTCTCAGTATATTTAAAGTGGGGTTTTTCTGACTGTGATGACTTAAATTCTGAAGGTTATTTCTAGATGTTCTCTTAGCAATTCTACACTTAGCTTTAGCATTTTAAAAGGTACAAATTGTGTTTTTCAGCAATCCAGCAGGAACCAAAGGATTTTACATTTGGTAGATGCTTAGGAAATGTTTGCTGTATTGACCTGAATAATTGGTGGATTCACTAAGAATAGTGAGATACTTTGTGAATTAGAATTTTGTTAAACTAGTATAGAGAGGCAGATGGATAATTATTTTTTAATTAAATTTTATATTCATTTTTAGTTTACATCATTCATTTCCACAAGAGTTTGTTACAAATTTTATCCCCATCTTTCCCCTATACACCACCCAAAAACAGCGATCCCACTGTATACTCCCTCCCCCAATCAGCTCTCTACTATATCCTCCCCGATTCCTCCTCTGACTTTCTGGTAGGGCAAGAGGGATCTCATACCCCAGTGCGTGTATATCTTATTGGCCAGTTGCATGTAATAATAATAATAATAACAATATATTTTTTATTTTATTTTACAACTTTGAATTCCAGATTCTTACCCTTCCTCTCTCATCACCCACCCTTACTGGGAAGATAAGCAATTCAATATAGTTTGTACACACATAGCTACACAAAACATTTTCATACTGGATATATTGTGAAAGAATGATTATTATTTTCCTACATCCTATCCCACCCCCCATTTGTTCTATTCTCTACTTTGACCCTGTCCCTTTTCAAAAGTGTGTGCTTCTAACTACCCGCCCAACCTGCCCTACCCTCCATCATCCCCTTCTCCCCTACACTCCTGTAGGACAAGATACCCAATTTAGTGTATATGTCATTCCCTCCCTAAGCTAAATTCAATGAGACTAAAGTTTACCCATTCCCTTTTACCTCCCTGTTCTTCCCCTCCATTGTAATAGTTATCCCTTGCATCTTTTATATAAGATGATTTACCCCATTCTGTCTCTCCCCATCTCCTCTCATTACATTCTCTCACCTCTCAATTTCACCTTTTAAATGTCATCCCTTCCTATTCAATTGATCCTTTGCCCTCTGTCTATGTATACCTGTACACATATACACACATATGTATTCATATGCACATATACCCTCCTATATAGACATATACATATACATGCATGTATATATGTGTATACACATATATACATGTATACATACATGTATATATACATTTATGTTCCCTTCAATTGTCCTCATACAGAAAAAAGTATCATAAGTTACAATTATCAGTTTTCCATGAAGGCATGTAAATAATTCAACTTTGATAAGTTCCATATAATTTCTTTCCCCTGTTTACCTTCTCAAGCTTCTTGCATTTGAATGTCACATTTTCTATTCACCTCTAGTTTTTTCATCAAGAATGCTTGAAAGTCCTCTATTTCATTGAATGACCATATTTTCCTCTGAAACATGATACTCAGTTTTTCTGGGTAGGTGATTCTTGGTTTTAATCCTAGCTCCTTTGACCTCCGGAATATCATATTCCAAGCCCTTCAGTCCCTTAATGTAGAAGCTGCTAGATCCTGTGTTATCATGATTGTGTTTCCACAATATTGAAATTGTTTCTGGAGCAGCTAGGTGGTGCTGTGAGTAAAGTGCCAACCCCAGAGTCAGGAAGACCTGAGTTTGGTTCCAGACTCAGACACTTACCACATACACACAAAAACTAGCTGTCTAACCTTGGGCAAGTTACTTAACTCCAATTGCCCACCAAAAAGCAAAAAAAAAAGTTTCTTCCTGGCTGCTTGTAATATTTTCTCTTTAATCAGGGAACTCTGGAACCTACTATAATATTCCTAGTAGTTTTCTTTTGGGGATATTTTTGCAAGAAGTAACAGTGAATTATTTCAATTTTTATTTTGCCCTCTGGTTCTAAAATATCAGGGCAATTTTCCTTGAGAATTTCTTGAAGGATGATTTCTAGGTTCTTCACGGTGTTCAGATAGTCCAATAATTTTTAAATTATCTCTTCTGGATGTATTTTCCAGGTCAGTTGTTTTTCCAATGAGATAGTTTACATTCTCTTCTATTTTTTCATTTGTTTGGATCTGTTTAATAGTATCTTGATTTCTCATGAAGTCATTAGCTTTCATTTGCTGCAATCTAATTCTGAAGGAATTATTCTCTTCAGTGAGCTTTTGAAATTCGTTTTCCATCTGGCAAATTCAGCTTCTTAAGGCATTCTTCTCCCCACTGGCTTTTTGGGCCTCTTTTGGATTTGAGTTAATCTATTTTTTAAGGTGTTATTTTCTTCAATCATGTTGTTGACTCTCTTTTTTTTTTTACTTTAAAAAAATAAATGAATGTGTTTGTTTACTTTTAGTTTACAGGATTTAATTCCACAGTTCCTTGAGTTTCACATTTTGTCCCCCTCCATCCTCTTCCCCCCCCCATGGCATATAGTAAGTATAGGATCTGTAAATATTCTCACATTATACATTAGTCAAGTTATAAAGATGTATTGTATCAGATGGAATGAAAAATGGTAAATAGGACATAAAACCAAACAAGAAAAGGAAAAAGATCAGGTATTTTGCTTCCACCTGGATATAAACTCAGTTCTTTCTAGTTCTTTTTCTGGATGCACACATTTCTCTCCATCATTAGTCTTTTGGAATTGACTTATATCACTGCATTTCTGAGAAGAGTACAGTCTACTATCAAAGTTGGTCGTCACACATACATTGTGTCTGTAATTGTGTACAAATTTCTCCTGGTTCTATTCTTCTCACTCAGCATCAATTCGTATAAGCCTCTCCAGGTAAATATGAGGTCCATCTGCTCCTCGTTTCTTATAGCACAATAGTATTCCATAACATGCATATATGACAACTTGTTCAGCCATTCCTCAATTGATTGGCACCCCTTAATTTCCAATTCTTTGCCACCACAAAAGGAGCTTCTATAAATTTTGTACATATGGGTCTTCTTCCCACTTCCATGATCTCCTTGGGATATGTGGTATTGCTAAGTCAAAGGATATGAAATTATTTATAACCCTTTAGGCATAAATCCAGATTGCTCTCCAGAAAGGCTGGATCAGTTCACAACTCCACCAGCAATGCGTTAGTGTTCCAATTTGCCCACATCCTCTCCAACAGTTGTCATTTTCCTGTTTTGTCATCTTAGCCAATCTGACTGCTGAGATGTGATACCTCAGAGTTGTTTTGATTTGCATTTCTCTAATCAATAGTGATCTAGAGTATTTCTTCATGTGCGTATAGATATCTTTAATTTCTTTCCGTGAAAATTGCCTGTTCATATCCTTTGACCATTTATCAATTGGGGAATGACTTTTATTATTCTAAATTTGACTCAATTCTCTGTATATTTTAAAAACGAGTCCTTTGTCAGAGACATAGGTTGTAAAGATTCTTTCTCAATTTCACACCTCCCTCTTAATTTTGGTTACATTGGCTTTGTTTGTACAGAAGCTTTTCAATTTCATGTAGTCAAAATTATCCATTTTACATTTTTTACTGTTCTCTAATTCTTGTTTAGTCATAAAGTCTTTCCCTCTCCACAAACATGACAGGTAAAGTATTCCTTGTTTTACAAGACTGCTTACAGTATCAACCTTTATACCTAGATCATACACGCATTTAGAATTGATTTTGGTATATGGTGTTAGATAATGGTCTATGCCCAGTTTCTGCCATACTATATTCCAGTTTTCCCAGGAGTTTTGTCAAATAGTGAGTTCTTATCCCAAAAACTAGGGTCTTGGGGTTTATCAAACAATAGATTACTATAGTCATTGACTTCTGAATCTCATGTGCCTAATCTATTCCATTGATCCACTCCCCTATTCCTCAGCCAATACCAAGTAGTTTTGATGACTGCTGCTTTATAATACAGATTGAAATCTGGTATAGCTAGTCCACCTTCCCTAGCATTTCTTTTCATTAATTCCCTTGATATTCTGTACCGTTTATTCTTCCAAATTAATTTTGTTACTATTTTTTCTAGCTCTATAAAGTATTTTTTTGGTAAATTAATTGGTATGGCACTAAATATATAATTTAAGTAAACTTGTCATTTTTATTATATTAGCTAGACCCAGCCACAAGCAATTGATATTTTTTTCCAATTAGTTAAATCTGACTTTATTTGTGTGAAAAGTGTTTCGTAGTTGTGGTCATATAGGTCCTTGGTTTGTTTTGGCAGATAGATTCCCAAATATTTTAACATGTCTACAATAACTTTAAATGGAATTTCTCTTTCTATATCTTGCTGTTGAATTTCATTGGGAATATATAGGAATGCCGAGGATTTATGTGGGTTTATTTTATGTCCTGCAACATTGCCAATTTTATTTATTGTCTCAAGCAGTTTTTTACTTGATTCTCTAGGATTCTCTAAGTATATCATCATCTCATCTGCAAAAAGTGATAGCTTGGTCTCTTTTTTGCCTGACTTGATTCCTTTGATTTCTTTTTCTTCTCTAATTGCTACTGCTAACATTTCTAGTACCAGATTGAATAAGAGGGGTGATAGTGGACACCCTTGTTTCTCTCCTGATCTTATGGGAAAAGCTTCTAGCGTCTCCCCATTACATGTAATGCTTTCTGATGGCTTTAAATAGATGCTACCTATTATTTTAAGGAAGGCTCCATTTATTCCTATACTTTCTCATGTTTTTAATAGGAATGGATGTTGTATTTTGTCAAAAGCCTTTTCTGCATCTATTGAGATGATCATGTGGTTTCTGCTAGATTTATTGTTGATATGATCAATTATACTGATGGTTTTCCTAATATTAAACCATCCTTTGCATTCCTGGAATAAATCCTACCTGGTCAAAGTGTATTATTCTTGAGATAAGTTGTTGTAGTCTTTTTGCTAGTATTTTATTTAGAATTTTGCATCTATTTTCACGAGGGAGATTGGTCTATAATTTTCTTTTTCTGATTACCTCTTCCTGATTTAGGTATCAGTATCATATTTGTGTCATAGAAAGAATTTTGTAGGACTCCTTCTTCATGAATTTTCCCAAATAGTTTGTAGAGTATTGGAATCCATTGTTTTTTAAATGTTTGATAGAATTCACTCGTAAATCCATCTGGCCCTGGAGATTTTTTTCCTAGGGAGTTGACTGATGGCTTGTTCAATTTCTTTTTCTGAGATGGAGATATTTAAGTAATTTATTTCCTGTTTAGTTAATCTGGGCAGCTTGTATTTTTGTAAATATTCATCCCTTTCCTTAAGATTGTCAAATTTATGTGCATACAATTGGGAAAAAATAATTCCTAATTATTGTTTTGATTTCCTCTTCATTGGGGGCAGATTTACCCTTTTCATTTTTGATCTCATAATTTGATTTTCTTCTTTCTTTTTTATCATATTGACTAAGGGTCTATCAATTTTGTTTGTTTTTTCATAAAAACAGCTCTTAGTTTTAATTATTAATTCAATAGTTTTCTTAATTTCAAATTTATTAATCTCTCCTTTGCTTTACAATATTTATAATTAATATTTAATTGGAGATTTTGAATTTGTTCTTTTTCTAGGTTTTTCAATTGCTTGCCCAATTCATTGACCTCCCTTTTCTCTAATTTAATCATATATGCACTTAGGGATATAAAACTTCCCCTAAGAACTGCATTTAATGCATCCCACAAATTTTGGTATGTTGTCTCATTATTATCATTCTCTTGAATAAAGTTACTGATTGTTTCTATAATTTCTTGTTTGACCCACTCATTCTTTAGGATTAAATTATTTAATTTCTAATTAAGTTTTAGTCTGTCTTTCCATGGCCTTTTATTGCAAATAATTTTTATTGCATCATGATCTGAGAAGGATGCATTTAATATTTCTGCCTTACTGCATAGAATTTTGAGGTTTTTATGCCCTAGAATGTGGTCAATTTTTGAGTATGTGCCATGAACCACTGAGAAGAAAGTATATTCTATCTTTATCCCCGTTCAGTTTTCTCCAGAGATCTATCATACCTATCATCTCTAAAATTCTGTTCACCTCCTTAACTTCTTTCTTGTTTATTTTGAGGTTGGATTTATCAAGTTCAGAGAGGGGGAGATTAATGTCTCCCACTAGTATAGTTTTGCTATCTATTTCTTCCTCTAATTCCTTTACCTTCTCCTCTAGGAATTTGGATACTATACCACTTGGTGCATATATGTTAAGTAATGATATTGCTTCATTCTCGGTGGTGACTTTTAACAGGATATGGTTTCATTACTTATTTCTTTTAATTAGGTCAATTTTTTCTTTTGCTTTATCTGAGATAAGTATTGCTACCCCTGCTTTTTTTACTTTAGCTGAGGCATGATATATTTTACTCCAGCCTTTTACCTTTGTGTATCCCTCTGTTTCAGATGTGTTTCTTGTAAACAGCATATTGTAGGATTATGATTTCTAATTCATTCTGCTATCTGTCTCTGTTTTATGGGAGAGTTCATTCCATTCACATTTACAGTTTTGATTGTTATCTGTTTCTTTCCCTCCATCCTATTCCCTCCCCTGTTAATGCTCATATTTTTCCTCCTTCTCCCTTCCCCTGCTTAATAGTTTTCCTTTTGACCACTGCCTCCCTCAGTATTCCCTTATCAGCCCCCTTCCCTTTTCCTCCCCTTTCCCCTGACTTCTTCCCTCCCTACTAACCACCCCACTCCTTTCATAGACCTTTCCCCCTCATACTGCCTGTAGGATATTTTTATACTTAATGAAGTATATTATTTCTTCTTTGCACCAAGAGTGACAGTAACAAATCTCATGCAAAACTCCTCTCCCTCCCCTCTTTTCCTCTAAAATGATACTTTTTGCATTTCTTCTCCATAGAGTCCTATGCTTAAATTTTTGTTATTCCCTCCTTGCACCAGATCTCATATGATTCTCCTCTCCCTCCCTTCTTTTCCTCTGCTACACTGTTTTTATGCCTCTTTGTGTGGCATAATTTACCCTTTTCCACTTCATTCATTCCCCTTCTTCCATTGCAATCCCTTTGTAGCCCTTAATAAGATTTTTTAAATCATAATTTTTTGTATTTTATACTCATACACTCTACTTGTCTATAACCAGTTTGCTCTTATCAAATAGCAGGGTGTCTGTGTGTGTTTTCCTTGTTTACCTTTCTACATCACTGTTGCATCTCTTAATTAGAGGTTGAATTTTCCCTTAAGTTCTGACTTTTTTATCAGGAAGTTCTGGAACTCTGTTATATCATTGAATGACCATCTCTTTGCCTGGAAGAATATGCTCAGTGTTGCTGGGTATGTGATCCTTGGTTGCAAGCCAAGCTCTTTTGCCTTGAGGAAAATTATTCCACTGCCTCCGATCTTTCAGTGTAGAGGCTGCCAAATCCTGTGTGATCCTCACTGTGGACCCTCGATATTTGAATTGTTTCTTTCTGGCCACTTGAAGTATTTTGTCTTTTATTGGGTAGTTCTGGAGTTTGGCCACAACATTTCAAGGACTTTTCAGTTTGGGATCTCTTTCAGCATGTATCTGGTGGATTCTCTCAATTTCTATTTTACCCTCATATTTTAATATCTCAGGGCAGTTTTCCTTAATGAGCTCTTGGAGAATGTTGTCCAGGCTCATTTTTTTCATCATGATTTTCTGGTAGGCCTATGATTCTTAGATTATCTCTCCTGCATCTGTTTTCCAGGTAAGTTATTTTTCCGTTGAGGTATTTTACCTCTTTTTCTAATTTTTCATTCTTGTTGTTTTGTTTGACTAATTCTTGATTCCTCATAGAGTTGTTTCAATTTTGTTGATTCTAGTTTTTAGCAAAATATTTTCCTTGGTTAATTTTTGGAGCTCCTTTTCCACATTATACACTTTTCTTTTTAGAGAGATGTTTTCTTCATTATAATGTTTTTTCTAATTCTGCAATTTTGGTTTTGAGAGAATTATTCATTTTGTCTTCGCTCTCATTCAGTTTTCAAAGTTCCTTTTGATCTCATCTAGGAGAGCTCTCTGTGCTTGGGACCCATTCCCTGTTGATGTTTCAGCTGTGGGTGTGGAGTCCACATTGTCTCCCTCTGAATTTGGTTCCTCCCTCTGAGGGTAATAGGACTCCAGAGTCTTTGTAGTCTCCTTTCTACCCATTTTGAGGCAGGGCCCTAGCCACGCCATTCCCCTAGGGATCCCAAGCCTTTACTGTAGAGGGTTTTGCCCTGGGGCAATAGTCACTATGTTTTCGGGTTGGGGGGCGCTGGAGCAGGCGAGGTTCACTCTGTCATCCTGGTGTTTGGAGGTCCTGATAGGGGCTTTTTTTTATTTCTGGGCTATGAAGTGGTAACCCCAGGAGTATTTGCTGTCCAGGACAGGGACCCTTGCATTTGGTTCTTACTTTGCTCTTTCCAGTCCCAGCCCTTTGCTGATAGGCCTAGTAGTGGCCCTTGTGGTTGGTGGGACCTGTAAACTCTCTTTTCATTATTTTCTTGCATCATTCTCATTTCTCTTCACAATTTTTCCTCCACTTCTCTTACTTGATTTTCAAAATCCTTCTTGAGCTCCTCCATGGCCTGTAACCTATTCATATTTTTCTCGGAAGCTTTTGGTGCAGGAGTTCTCACTTTGTTGTCTTCCTCCTGTTCCATGCTTTGATCCTTTTTTGTCTCCAAAAAGGGAATCTAAAGTTGGGTTGTTTGCTTGCTTTTCTTTCTTTGCTTGCTCATGTTGCCACTTAGTTACTTGACCTTTGAGCTCTTTGCCACAGTAGAACTCTGCTTCCAGAGGGGAGAGCGTTGTCCCATATTGCTGGGGGTTTTGCAACTGCCAGAGCTATTAGGAGGGCGCTGTCTCTCCATCCCCCACAGACTCTGGCTCACTGGTCAAACACCTCAGCACCACCACCCAAGACAGCAATCCAGATCCAAGCAGGTAAAATCAAGACCAATTACCCTCTGGATGGTCATTTGGCCCCCCTACTATCTGCAGGCCAGATGCTCTGAAGCAGCCATGTGGAAGCACCTGAATGGCTGTTGCACCTCCACCTCTTCTTGCTCTAGGGGGCAGAGGCTGGACCATACCTCTGTACCCCCACTTTCCAACGGAGTTCTACACTGACCTTTTACTTTGTCTTTGGCATTTATGGGTTGATATTTCTAGAAACCACCATAGCTGCTGGTGATCAACACCCCTAGTCAGCTGCAGCCACTGGTCGGGGCTGCCCTGGGGCCAAAACTGTGGGCTCACACAGGGCTGAGCTCAACTCCCAGCATGCTGCTCTGGACCCTTCCTGTTCACCTGCTGGGCTGTCTTCAGAGGGAGATTTGTTTCTTTCTATCACTTTGTGGGTTCTGTAGCTCTAAAATTTTAGTCATATTTTCTAGGTATTTGAGGTGGTTATGGGGGGAGCTCATGGAGTTTTCCTGCTTCTATGCAGCCATCTAGAGATGGATAATTCTTAAAGAGTTTTGGAATTGGAATGTCTAATTGGAATTACATTTCCTTTAAGCATCTTAAACTCCTTGTTTCCAAAATAGAATTAATTATCCTTTCTATAAAACTTTTGCAAATTTCCTCATTTCTTTTGTGGTCAGAGTTTGATGTCACAAAGTATCTCATAGGGTTTTGTGAGGCTCAAATGAGATATTATTAAGTGTTTTGTAAACTTTAAAGCACAATATAAATGCTATTATTATTATTACCAATTAATTGTTCTCACTCTACATACTCAGTTCTCAAACCGTGTATTTTCTACCTCTGCAACTTCTGTACTTATATATCTTCTCTTCACTTATATAGCTATCACTGTACTCCAAGACCTCACCACTTCTTTCCTAGGCTGTTGTAATGGACTGCTATTTCTTCTCTTTACCTTAGACCTTTTCCCTTATCAGTTTAATCTTCATACAGCTACCAAAGTGATTTTCCTAAAATTCATACCTGACCATCTCATCTCACCTACTAATTAAGCTTCAGTACTGTAGCTCCCAATTACTTCTACTATCAAATAGAAACTTTTTCCTTTTGCACTAGCTCCATTTTTCCCAGGGTCTAAATTTGTGGAGCAGCCCAAGCCAGCCAAACTTTACTCCCCTTTTGGGTCGTCTTCTGTTTTTCTGGAATTCAAATCCAATCTCAGCTAGTCCTTTCATAGTATCCTCCTCAGCACCTCCACACTCTGGAACATCAATGCACTTTTGTGACTTTCTCAGCTTGAAATATATCCTTCTAATGTGCCAGATGCTTTCTTTGCTTCCAATTTTATAGATTTTGCCACTATCCCTCAACTTCTATCATACCTTGCATAAGGGCGTGAGGCCTTTAACTCTGTCATATCTACTCTACCATGCTACCTCCCCACTTCTACTGCTGGTGAATTCATGCAAGGACTGGGCTTTTGGTTTTTATTTCTCACTAGTTTTTTGACCACCAGTGCTTAGCACAGTGTATGACATATCGTAAATCCTTAATAAATACTTGTTACCTTGCTCTACCTCTTTCAGAATCATTTTTTTCTTCGATAAAATGGGGACATAATAATATATATCTTGCAGGGTTGTTGTAAAGATCAAATGAGATTTAAAAAATACTTTGCAAGCCTTAAAGCTCCATACAAATACTAGAACATGATTATTAACTGTGTGATCCTTGGGAAGGTTATTTAACTTCCCTGGGCCTCAGTTTCCTAATATGTAAAACCAATGCGTTGGACCTCAAAGCTTCCTTCTAGTTCTAAATGTATGAACCTATACATATCTGAAGATAACAATCATGTATTCCCCTGACTCTCATCCCCAGGATTCATTTTTTTTCCTTCAAGCTAAACATTCCTAGTTCATTAAACTATGCCTCAGGTTGTTGTTTGTCTTTCATTCTCAAAGACGACCATGACATGGGGAAGATAACGTCATGACTTGCAGGTGAATTGGATTTAAGTGAGGGAGGGCTGTGCAAAGTCACCAATCTCATTCTCTCCTCTAGAGCTATCTGGGTACAGTGGCAAGATATGGATTAGGATGACTGGAGATGGCCCCAGATGTGTGTTTGAACTTTTTAAGCTAAGGTCTTTCCCAGATCTCACTTTGATTGAGGCAATGCCCATTCAGTGACTAAGACTAAGGTAAAAGAGAGGCAAAGATAGCCTGTTTTACCTAATCAAGAAAAAAAATGAATTTGGGAGGGGAAGACCATCAGGGTTTCTGGCCAAAATAGAAACAGTTGCTAGTTACATTCATTGAACCATCAGAGAACAAACAATGATGGGGTGGGACTTGGACTGGGACCTATTGTTGGTCAATCAATGAAAGCCAGAATAATTTGGGTTTAGGGTGTAGTCCTTAAGAAAGAAATCTAGATTGTAAACCCTGAGATGTCTTGGGAGATTTCAGCAATCAAAATTTACATTCCTTTGGGTAGATCACCCACAGCTAAGGTTATTATACCCTATATGGACTGAGGAAGGAGGAGAAGAAAGAGGAGGAGAGGAGAAGAGAGGAGATGAGAGGAGGAGAGGAAGGAACTGTGTTGCTTAACTGAAACTGGGGTGTTGTTTCCCTAGTGGGGGAAGCTTGTGCTATTCACAGGTTGTTGTTAGCCCTCAAAGAGCACCTTGAAACCAGGAAGGTGATGCTATAACTTGCAAGTGATTTGGATTTAAGTGAGGGAGGGCTGTGCAAAATAACCAGCCTCACTATCTCTTCCTATCTTCTTAGAGTCATCTAAGTCCAGTGGCAGGATATATATCAGGATGACTGGAAATGCCCCTAGATACAGTGGGAAACTATCACGTGAAATTAACTCAATACCCTTTACAAATATGGTTACTCTTCTTTGGACATCCTCCATTTTATTAATACTCTTCTGAAAATTGGGTGCTGCAAACTGAGCACAACATTCCAAATGTGACATAAGAAAAAGCACAAAAGAATTACTAAGTCATCACATCTGTTTTCCAGGAAGTTTTGCACCCACATACTGAAATGCAAGAGGTCCTTAGTTTTCTTTCTTTCCTTTATTTTCTGACTTATCTCACTGTTGAATCAGATTTAGCAGGCAGTCAAATAAAATCTGCATTATCTTTATTAGATAATCTGCTGTCTGGTCAGACATTAAATGTGTACTTCTGAAGTTAATTTATTAAACTTAAGTGCAAGATTTTATATGTATCCATAGAAAAAAAATTAAAGTCAACATTCTAGCTTGTCAAGATCTTTTTGGAACTTGATTCTGTCATGTCTTGTTTGAGCTATTCCTCATGCCTTTGTGTCATATGAATACTTGATTAGTATCTTTATGACTCTCTCCAAATTCTTGATAAAAATGTCAAATAGCACTGGACTGTAGGCATGCCATTTGGGAACTCCACTGAAGACCTTCCAAATTGGCACCAAATCACTAATGATTACTCTGGGGCTTAGTCATTTAACCATTTTGGAATCAATCTAATTTTTCTATTATTCAGTATATATCTAGAAATATTAGCAAGTGGCATGAAAGGTTTTTTCAAACACTTGCTAAAATTTAGGACTTTATATACTGCAGTATTCTCACTGACCTCCTTTATAACATCATAAAAAAGGAAGTTAGGTCATTCTAGCATGACCCGTGTTTAATGGTTCTGACTCATCTTCATCATCATAATGTCTTCTAAATATTTATGAACAAAGTTTTTAAATATATAGAATTATAAAATCAATAACAAAGTTAAACTCATTGGTTTATAATTTGCATATTCCATTCTCATTCCTTTTATAAAATCAGGATGCTTGCCCTTCTGTTCTGTGGTACATTTGCTAGTATCCCAACAATTCAAGAATTACATTCATAATTTGTTGGGGAGGCTAGATGAGTTAAATTTATCAAGAATAGCTAAGTATCTTCTCATTCCTCTCTTTACTATCTTAGGTATCAGTCTCCTATTAGCCATTTTTGTTTTGTGCCTTCCGATACAGAGGTCATTTATCTAGACAGAGAAAACTGAAATTTTTTTTTTAAAGCAATCGGGGTTAAGTAACTTACTTAAGGTTACACGGCCAGGTATTTCTGGGTGTGGTGCTAAGTATCTAAGCCCAGCTTTGATACCAAGGTCATCCTGACACTGGAGCCGGTGCTCTTACTTGCTGAGCCACCTGGCCGCCCCCAGACTGAAAATTTTTAAATGAGTAGCTCTATCCTCCCTTTTTCACTCATCCCAAGTGGGGATGAGGCAATGCCCAATGCCCAATTCAATCCCAATTTTGAATTTCTTTTGCTCTTCCTTCATTTCTCTAAAACATCAAGAACAACACCCCTTTTTATTATCCTTATGTTTTATTTTCACTCTTAATGTAAATTTTAGCATTTCTGATACTAATCTTGCAAGAAGATTCATGCTTTCATATTTATCCTCTGTTGTGTATACTTTGACAGAGACTTCTATACATCTCTTTAAAAATATAAGTTGCTTTCAAATTCTCTGTACATTCATATCAATCTATTCATAAACATTCCATTTTTCCTCCATTACTGGAATTGTCTATTTTCATATTTTCAGAATTTCAATCCTGAAAGTTTCCCATCCTTTCTCAACTGATTTGCTATCTAAAATTTTTAGCCCTGAAATCCCTTCCCCTAAATACTTAGAAATATGACTTCCCAGAATCTAGGGTGAATCTTAGACTGTACATGGTTTCTCTCTCCCATATCGCAAATCTAGAAGGAGATATTCATTTATCCCAATTCCCCAGCATTAATCACTTTTACCCTAGAAAGTAGTTCCAATTTGCCCATCAAAATCAGAGTCAGGTGCTCTCTTCACTTATTGGTTTCTCTGCCTTTCTGATGGATCAAATTATTCATAATATTATTGTTAATTTTATTCATGACAAATTATTAAATTATAATTTTAGTATAATAGTAACAGATTAAGGGTGAAGATACTTATGGGTCTGTCACAAAGGATGGAAAGAAAAACAATGACATAATTCCTGTCCTTAAGGAATTTATATTTTAATGGTAATAAGTAAATATATTACCAATAAATGGAAACTAATTTTGGAGGAAATCATCAACTAAAGGGAATGGGATCAGTGAGACAAGATGAGTTATTAGCCGTTCTGCTTTTGACAGAAATAGAGCTGTGGTCAATTTAGTTCAAAGCAACAAATATTAAACACCTGCTGTTGTAAAACACTGTGCTAGGCACTGGGAATAAAAGACAAATAAAACAGTCCCTGTTTTAAATGACATATTTGGGGAAAGTGGAGGGATGGAATGCAATATGTGCACAGATGAGAAAATTTTAAAGTATATTAAAAATTCTGTGAAATATTTCAAGGGGAACAGAAGACATTTTAAGAGGAGGATAGAAGTGCAGGAATTAGTAAACCTCCTGTATGAGGTAGCATATAAATAGTGCCTTAAAAGATGATAAGGATTCTAAGACATGAAGATGATGAAAGAGTGCTTTCCAGAGCTGGGGAACTATTCATATCAAGACATGGAGATGGGGAATATAATACATGATGAATAGCTATCACATCATTTTTTTTAAAAGAACAGAGAGTATACAAAGTAGATGAGTTTAAAAATATGACTTATTTGTGGGTGGGAGTCATACAGTGAAGGGTGTTTTTTTTTTCTTTTTAAAATTTTTTAAGTATTTTATTTAGGAGAAACCTAGTTACATGTAAAAAAATTTAACATTTATTTTTAAACCTTTGAGTTCCAAATTCTCTCTTTTCTTCCCTTCCCACCCTCCTCATTAAGAAAACAAGCAAATCAACATAGGTTATTCATATGTCATCATGCAAAACATTTCCTTATAAGTTATGTTGTAAAAGAAAACATAGATTCTTAAAAACCCTACAGAAAAATTAAGAAAAAAAAGTGTGCTTCAGAAAGTATGCTTAAATCTGTATTCAGACACCATCAGTTCTTTGGGAATGGATAGCATTTTTCATCATAAGTTCTTCAGAGTTGTCTTGGATCATTGTATTACTAAGAATAGATAAGTTATTCATGAATATGATATACAATATTACTGTTACTTTGTACACAGTTTTTTTCACTTTGCATCAGCTCACATAAGTCTTTTCAGGTTTCTCTGAGAACATCTTGCTCATCACTTTTATAGCACAATAATATTCCATCATAATTGCATACCACAATTTATTTAGACATTCCCCAATTGATGGGCATCCCCTCAATTTCTATTTTTTTCTTGCCACCAGAAGAGAGCTGCTGTAAATATTTTTGTACATGAAAATCCTTTTTCTTTTTGTTTTTAATCTCTTTGGGGATACAGACCTCTTATTGCTTGGTCAAAGAGTATTCATGTTTTTATAGCTCTTTGGAATGGCTCCAAATTGCTCTACAAAATGGTTGAAAAAGTTCACAACTCCACCAAAAGTGCATTAATGTTTCATTTTTGCCACAACCCCTACAACCATTTGTCATTTTCCTTTTCTGTCCTTGTAATGGGAATGTAAATTTTAAAGATCTTCCCTACCCCTAGGCTAAAGTGCACCTGGAGCCTGGGGTGGGAGGCTTGTTTTTCAGTAGATACTTTTTGATTGGCCAGTGGGTCCATAAGGTTGTTACATTCTCTGAGCCAGGAGAAGGCTATATAAGCCCTGATATGTAGCTTTGTTGTGGGGGCTCACTTTGAGAAGTGTTCTGTGATTTCATCTGGATTCTGGGAAGCCGTTGTGGAGAGCCCCTCCTCGTCTTTGAAAAGCCCAGATGTTGATTTGGTATGGATGTAATGGTTGGATATTTTGGAAACTGTCTATTTGATCTGTTTCTCTGTCTTGATAATTCTGTCTGTATATTCTGAAGTTCGGGGTGCTGACCTTTTCCCCCTGAACTAGGTGAACAATACATATCTGACTGATTAAAGTAATCTTGTTAACCCATTTTGAGTTGCTTTCCTTTATCAAAGCAGATCCAAGAACCTGTGTTGGCAGACACTCTAGGGACGCTGGGGTGCTTGCTGCTACAGTCCTATTAGCCAATCTAATAGGTATGAGGAAGTGCCTCACAATTTTTAAATTTATATTTCTCCAATCAATAGTGAGTTAGAGCACTTTTTTCACATGGCTATAAATACCTTTGATTAGTTCATCTGAAAACTGTTCATATCTTTTGATTATTTATAAATTGGGGAATGGTTCTGATATTTATACATTTGACTCAGTTCCCTCTGTGTTTGAACCATGAGGTCTTTATCACAGAAGCATTTTCAGATTTTTTTTTCACAGTTACTATTGCTAACTGTATTTCCCTCCATCATAATTCCCCCCCCCAAGGTTTATTCTATTGTCTCTCTCCTTTTACCTTATCCCTCATCAAAATTGTTTTGTTCCTGCCTACTCCCTCCCTCTATCTGAACTCCCTTCTATTCATCCCCCCTTCTCTTATCCCCTTCCTCTCTTACTTTCTTTTGGGGTAAGATAGATTTCTATACCCAATCTAGCATTCTTGTTATTCCCTCCTTGAGCCAATTCTGATGAAAGTAAGGTTCACTTACTCCCCCTCACCTCCCTCCTCTTTATAAAAAAAAAAAAAAAACTTTTCTCATGACTTTTTTTTGTATGATGATTTACCTTATTGTACCTCCCCCTTTTCCTTTCTCCTAGTACCTTCCTCTTTCTTAATCTTTCATTTTATTTTTGTAGATATCATCTCTTTATATTCAATTCACAACTTGCTGTCTGCTTATATAATACTCCTTCTAACTGCCCCAATAATGAGAAAGTTTTTGTTGATTACAAGTATCATCTTCCCATGTAGCAGTCTAAACAGTTTAACTTTATTATGATTTCCCTTTCCTGTTTACATTTTCATGCTTCTCTTGAGCCTTGAATTTGAAAGTCAAATTTTATCTTCAGCTCTGATCTTTTCATGAAGAATGTTTGAAGGGGGGGTGGCCAGGTAGCACAGTGAGTAAGAGCACTAGCTCCAGTGTTGGGATGACCTGAAGATCGAGTCCCGGGCTCAGACACTTAGCACCCACCCAGAAACACCTGGCCGTGTAACCTTGAGCAAGTTACTTAACCCCAATTGCTTAGGGGCAGCCAGGTGGCTCAGCGAGTAAGAGCACCAGCTCCAGTGTTGGGATGACCTGGAGATCGAATCCCAGGCTCAGATACTCAGCACCACACCCAGAAATAACTGGCTGTGTAACCTTGAGAGAGTTACTTAACCCTGATTGCTTAAAAAAAAAAAAAAGTTTGAAGGGGGTGGGGGTGGGGTGGAGTCAAGATGGCAGAGTAGAAACAGGACTTCATCTTTATCTGGGCTCCAGCTTTCACCTCCTCCAATTCATGTAAAAGATTACTCTGAACAAACTTGCTATAGCAAGACCAATTACCCCTTAGACTAGTCGCTTTGTCCCCCTACAATCTGCAGGCCAGGAACTCTGAAGCATCCACATGGCAGCAGCTGCATGGTCATGGCTCCTTAGCTGCTACTTGCCCTGAGGTCAGAGGCCAGACCACACTCCTGGACTCCTTGTTCCCAAAGTCTACTGACCTCTCACTTTGTCTTTTGCATTTATGGGTTTATAATCCTGGAAACTGCCTCAGCTGCTCAAAGTCCCTCTAGCCATGACAGGTCTGGCCACCCTGAGTCTAAAACCACTGACTCAAGTGGGGCTGGGCTCTGCTCCCAGTTGAGATCGACCCTTCCTGCTGGTCTGCAGTGCTGTCTTCAGTGTCACTTTATGGGTTCTGTAGCCCTAAAGTTTGTTTAGAGTCATTTTATACACATTTGAGGTGGTTATGGGAGGGGCACAGAGAGTCTTCCTGCTTCTATGCTGCCAACTTGGCTCTTCCCCCCCAGAGTCACTTCCACATTTTAATAAGATAGCAATGGGAGACTTATTCAGAAGCACATAGTGCATTTATTTATTTGTTTTTCTTCTTTGTTAAAAATTTAAGCCCAATGGAAATGTTACTAGTTTGCATTTTAGGGGATGCAAAGAAGTCAATTTCTAAATAAAGTGAGTAGAATGGATCCTTTTGTTTCATTTATTCTACTGGAAGTCAAGACATTTAACAAAACTATCTTCTAGGAAAAATAATCTGACAGACCTAGCTTGCTATTAGTTGTTTATAGAATAGAGAAGTTACTCGTCAGGAGGAGGAGTAGAAAAGTTAAATGAAAACAGAATTATCAGAGTGTTACATAAATTGGTAATTTACTTAGACTAATTTATGACATGTGTTTCTTAGTTTTCAATTATATAAAGTGTAATATTAGGTAAATTTTAAAATTAGTCATTCCTTGGATTAATTTTACCTTATGCAAGTAAAATAAGTGCATGTTAGCTGATATTTAACAACACCTTTGCTTACATCATTTGCTTATTTGAATAAATAATTTTTAAAAATATTATTGCATATTCTGGATTCAAAATGTTTGTGATTTTATCAAAAGTGTCAAACCATGTCCATTTGGATTTATTGCTAACAGGTGGCATGGCAACATGATCTGTTCTTCCATGGTGATCTATGAAGTTAATAGAATAACTGTATCTCCTGTGTTTTGGACTGTTTCATAAACATGTAATGTCAGAGTGGCTAGGTGGTACAGTGAATAGAGCACCAGCCCTGGAGTCAGGAGGACCTGAGTTCAAATCCAGCCTCAGACACTTAACACAAAAACTAGCCATGTGACCTTGAGCAAGTCACTTAACCCCAATTGCCCTATCTTCCCCCTCCAAAAAAAGTTAAAAAAAAAAACATAAATATATAATGTCAGTTATTCCCTACGAATGGAAGAGTAGCTTAACAAACTGCTTGACAAAAATTATTTACTACAATAATTGTAATAAGAATAGCTAGCATTTGTAAAATATTTAATAGTTTTCAAAGCATTTTGTAAATACTATCTCAGTTTATCCACCCAAGAAACCTGGGAGGTAGGTACTATAACTTTCTCATTTATATATGAGAAACTGAGGAATACAGGTTAAATGACTTGCTAAAGGTCAAACTGCTAGTGTCTGAGAGCATCTTTGGACTCAGGGTTTCTTGTTTCCAAGTCTAGTGCTCCATCCATGATGCTAGGTAATTGCTATACTGTGCATAGGCAGATAAAATTCTAGTATAGCCATTCTTGACAATATCTCCCATAAATGGAATTTTATTTTGAAGTGTATTTTGCAGTCTGAAAACTATTGGGACTAGCTGTCAAAATTTGAAATCCCAAAACAATTATTAACTCCTCGCTTTAACTTCGGAGTAATTGAAACAAAGTTTATACCTACTAGTTTAGAATAAACTTTTCACCTAAAACCACAAATTCCCATTTAAATTAATAGTAATCTAACTTATTTTCTTTTTCTTTTTGGAGGGGGGAATACAGGGAAATTAGGGTTAAGTGACTTGCCCAAGGTTACACAGCTAGTAAGTATGTAAAGTGTCTGAGTTCAAATTTGAACTCGGGTCCCTCTGACTCCAGGGCTGGTGCTTTATTCACTGTGCCACCTAGCTGCCCCATTCTAACTTATTTTCAATGTGACACTGATAAAAAGCCAATCTCTAAGTCAGATGGTTTGAAGTTCTATCATTTATAAATACTTTGTTATCCTGGCCCAGTCTCTTCACCTCTCAAAGTTCTAGGAAAATCTTTTACACTATAAAATTCAGTGAAAGCGCCCTACATTGATAGAGGGAGTTTTCTCATTTGGGACTTCCCTATGCTCATAAAATCACTGATCTAGTCCATAATGATAAAAATAGCAGCTAGGAGGCAAAGGCATTGTGATTAGTTGGATAACGACCACCTTTGGAGTCAGGAATATCTTTGTTCCCGAATTCTTCTCCACTCCCACCCTCGCCCCCCACATATTGACTGTGTAGACCTAGGAAACTCACTTAAACTTTCAGAGTCCCAGGAAACTCACTATGACTATAACCTCCAGAAAAATTAATGATTAGCATTAGTAGAGGGAATTTCTGACTGAAAGTTCTACACTGATCAAATTGTAGGTGTACACTGTCTCCTAAAAGTAATAATTAGGGTGTCAAGTTGTAGCAGAGAGAAAGTTAGCCTTATAGTTAAGAAGTCCTTTTTTCAGTGTCTACCTCTGACACTATTCCCTCTGATTATAGGTAAATCTTTTTATCCCTTACTCCCCCCAAAATGCTTCAGTCTAGTGAAACTGGCTTCCTTGCTATTCCATAAACAATAGACTCCATTTATCTCTCTCAAGTCTGGGCATTTTCTTTGCCTGTGTTCCATGCCTGGAATGCACTTTCTCCTCATATCTGCCACGTCCTTCAACTTCCAACTAGAATCCGACCTTCTACAGGAAGACTTTCCCAATCCTTCTTAATTCTAATGCATTCCTTCTGATAATTATTTCCTATTTATCTTGCATATAGCTTGTCTTCAAATATCTGATTGAATGTTGTTTCCCTTTTAGATTGTGAGCTCTTTTAGGACAGGCACTCTCTTTGGTCTTTCTTATAGACCTCCTGCTTAGCATAGTCCCTGGTGTGTAGCATGGCTTTAATAAATACTTATTGCCTGACACTGATTTAACTCTCAGTGGCCCAGACAACTCCTTAAATATATATATATAGTATGCATTATTTAAATTTTATCTATTACTTTCTTTTTAAAAATATTTTTAATTTAATTTATTTATTTTTAGTTTTCAATATTCATTTCTACAAGATTTTGAGTTATAATTTTCCCTCCTGTCTTTCCCCTACTCCCCAACCCAAAATATCAAGCCTACTGTATACCCCTTCCCCCAATTTGTTCTCTCTTATATCCTACCCCTTCACCCCCCCCCAACTCCCTAGTAGGGCAAGATAGATTTCTATCCCCCAGTACCTGTACATCTTATTTCCCAGTTACATGTAAAAAAAATTTTTTGATTTATATATTTTTTTTGAATATAGATTGTACATGTACAGTTATCCAAATCATTTCCATAGTAGTTATATTGTAAAAGACTAACTATACTTCCCTCCATCCTAACCCCCCCAATTATTCTATTTTCTCCTTTGACCCTATCCTTTTCAAAAATATTTGCTTCTAACTACCCTCTCCCCCAGTCTGCCCTCCATTCTATCCTCCCCACTCTTATCCACAACCCCCCTATTTTCTTGTAGGGTAAGATACCCAATTGAATGTGTATGTTATTCCCTCCTTAGGCCAAAATCAATGACAATCAGCGTTTCCCATTCCCTTTCACCTTCCTGCCCTTCCCCTCCATTGTAACAGTTTTCTCTTGCCTCTTTTATATGAGATAATTTACCCTAATCTATATCCTCCTTTTCCCTTCTCCCAATAAATTTCTCTCTCAACTCTTAATTTTATTTTTTTTGACATCCCTTCATATTCAACTCATCTTGTGTCCTCTGTGTATACATGAACATACAAATGCCCACACTCACATATATATTTATATACACATACATCCTCCTATACATAAAATACATATATGTATGCATATACACATATATGTATACATGCATACACATATATGTGTTGTGTGTATATATACATACATATATTCCCTTCAGCAATCCTCATACTGAGAAAAGACTTATGAGTTAACAGTTATCATTTTTTCCATGTAGGAATGTAAATAGTTCAACTTTAATAAGTTCATTATGATTTCTTTTTCCTGTTTAACCATCTCATGCTTCTCTTGCTTTTTGCATTTGAAAGTCAAATTTTCTGTTCAGTTCAGGTTTTTTTCATCAAGAATGCTTGAAAGTCCCCTCTTTCACTGAATTACCATATTTTTCCTCAAATTTTTGCTTTTCATACTCAGTTTTGCTGGATAGGTGATTCTTGGTTTTAGTCCTAGCTCTTTTGACCTTGAGAATATCGTATTCCAAGCCCTTCAATCCCTTAATGTAGAAGCTGTTAGGTTTTGTGTTATCCTGATTGTGTTTCCACAATACTAAAATTGTTTCTTCCTGACTCCTTGCAGTACTTTCTCCTTGACCTGGAAATTCTGAAATTTGCCTATAATATTGCTAGGAGTTTTCTTTTTGGGATCTTTTTGAAGAGGTGATCACTGAATTTTTTCAATTTCTATTTTGCCCTCTGGCTCTAGAATATCAGGGCAATTTTGCTTGATAATTTCTTGAAGGATGGTGGCTAGACTTTTTTTTTCTAACACAGCTTTTACGTAGACCAATAATTTTTAAATTATCTCTCCTGGATTTATTTTCCAGGTCAGTGTTTTTTTTTTCCAATGAGATATTTCACATTGCCTTCTATTTTTTCATTTGTTTGGATCCCTTTAATATTATCTTGATTTCTCATAAAGTCATTAGCTTCCATTTTCTCCAACCTAATTTTGAAGGAGTTATTCTCTTCAGTGAGTTTTTGAAATTCCTTTTCCATCTGGCAAATTTAACTTTTTAAAGCATTCTTCTCCTCATTGGCTTTTTGGGCTTCTTTTGCCATTTGCGTTAGTTTATTTTTTGAGGTATTATTTTGTTCAGTATTTTGGGGGGTCTCCTTTAGCAGGCTATTGACTTGTTTTTCATGATTTTCTTGCATCATTCTCATTTCTCTTCCCAATTTTTCCTCTACTTCTCTTACTTGATTTTCAAAATCCTTCTTGAGCTCTTCCATGGTTTATAAGCAGTTTATATTTTTCTTGGAGGATTTTGATGCAGGAGTTCTGACTTCAATGTCTTCCTCCTGCTCCATGCCTTGATCCTTATTGTCCCCCCAAAAAGGATTCTATTGTCTGTTTTTTCTTCCTGTGCTTGCTCATATTGCCAGATAATTACTTGACTTTTGAACTCTTTGACATGGTAGGACTTTGACATAGGTAGACTCTGCTTCCAAAATGGAGAGAGCTATGTCCCAAATTGCTGGGGTTTTTGCAGCTGCTGGAGCTGTTAGATGGGTGCCCTCTCTGCAGCCCCCACACACTGGCTCCTTGGTCACACACTCCAGGACCACCACCCAAGACTATGATCCTTATCCAAGCAGGTCAAAGCAAGAGCTCTACCCTCTGAATGGTTGCTTGGTCCCCCTATGATCTGCAGGTCAGGAGCTCTGGAAGCAGCCATGCAGCAGTGGCTGTGGCCACCACACCTCCTCTGCTTCTTGCTCAGGGGGTAACAACCAGACCATGCTACCCCTGTTCGAACAAAATTCCATACTGACTTTTACTTTGTCTTTAGCATTTGTGGATTGAGAAGTCTGGAAACCACCACAGCTCCTGGTGATCTACTCTCCTGAAGTCTGCTCCAGACACCTCTGGTCAGGGCTGCCCAGGGGCTAAAACCGTGGCTCAGTTGGGACTGTGAGAGGCTCCCAGCCCTCTGTGATGGACTCTTCCTGCCAGCCTGCTGGGCTTCCTTAACTGGAATATGTTTTTCTGTCACTTTGTGGGTTCTGTAGCTCTAAAGTTTCTTTGGAGTCATTTTTTCCATGTATTGAAGGAGGTGGAAGCCGTTGCTGCGTGGAAGTCCTCTTTCTATTCTGCCATCTTGGCTCTGCCCTCCCTCCCCCAACTCCTTAAATATTAAAGTTTCAGATAAACTCCCAATCTCTCTCGGTGGAAAGCTTTTCCACATTATTATTTTCATGCACAGATGAAATCCTAGGCCTAGACTAAATAATAATAATAATACTTTTAATAATGAGGAAAATATATTCAAATTGGTTACATTGTGAAATTAGAAAATGATTACATGGAAAATGAATCCACCAAATCTTTACAACCAGATTTTAAAATGTTAAAGAATGAAAAAACCCCTTTATCTCTTTTTCCTCATTTCTATTTAAAAGCTATCATTCACTCAATGACTCTTGACTCTTTCTACTTGAATTTTCTTGCCACTAGACCTTATAATCAAATCTATTTTTCCCTGCCTCCTTTAGTCTTCTTCATCACCGCTCTTCTTTGACATATGACCTGCTCATCTTTCTGTTACAAACCTAGACTGCCTACAAAATGCATTATACTGCAGTATAGTGTGCAAATAGATTCTCCAACAAATTTGTTTTCATTTGAGTTCCACTAAAATATCATCTTGGAATAAATCTAAAATTGCTTTTCTACTGTGACCCTTACTTTAAACTCAAAATCTTTTCAGATGTAAATACTTATATAAGGTGATCGTTGTGAATTCTTTTTTTTCCTATGTGCACAATAATATACCAATTTGCATAGTCATAGTTCTCTGCATTGTTCCCTAATGCAGAAAACCAATGAACAATGGAATTATCTTGGCAGCCACTAGAGGGCTAGTGTATAATCCTTTGGGGAAGGCTATGCAGCTTACTTCTAAGAAGACAAGTAGAGTACGGTGAGGAAAGGGTCATTTTGAGTAGAACACCAGTGTTAAAAACCTACTTTTGAAAGTAGCAAAATAAAGAGCTGAAACAAATTGGTGTTTCATCTTGGAGGGTGATACTACTCAGGGATGAGTGAATTGGACATTTAATATAAATCCATAGAGATTGCAAATTTAGGCTGCATTGAAAGAAGAGAGGCATAATATCCAGGACTAGGAAGATGATAGTACCACTGTCTTCTTGCCTGATTACATCACATTTGAAATATTCTGTTCAGGTATGGGATGAAAGGGTCCATCTTACCAGGGACATTGATAGGCTGAAGAGCCTTTCAGAAGAGAACAACCATGATTTTGAGATCTCAAGAAGTGTTGATCTGAACTCAGATCTTTCTGACACCAGGTCCAATGATCTCCCCACTGTACCACCTATCTGTGTCAGCTTCTACATGAAACAAAAGGTGAAGGAGTTAGACTTTATGATTTCTTAGTTCCCTTCTAGCTATAGGTATATGAGTCTATGGCCTATAGAAATAAATGCACTAAGAATTCAGTAATCATTCGGTAATGAATATACAGAAATTTAGCAGAACACTACCAGGCTATCTTTGAATCCCTTTACATATTTGGTACACAGTTGGGTCAAAGACTTCATGCCTTTTTTTTTTTTTGTTTTTACAGATTAGGACAAAGTTACAGAGATGATGACTATAAAGCTACTGTCTTACATATGGAATTTTATATTGGCAGATCCTACGTCTTGATTAAAAGCTCCTAAAATACTATTAGAGGAATTAAAGCACGTCACTTTTGGCAAGGGCATTTCTTGTAATACTCAAGATGTTCTAGTAGTTGTACCTAACTTCAAAACCAAATGAATGGATTAGCGATGTTGCCATAGCAATAAGAAATCAAAAAAGAGGAAAGGTACTGAAGTAAAGTGAAAAGTTAAGGTTTTCAAAAGTTAAGGACTAGGAAGACTCCTGAATTGTGTTCAGGGTGATTATAATATGACCCGTTTCTTCAAATCAGAGTGTACTAGGGAAATAGAAACCTAGTAAAAATTTGATAGTATTGTAGCTAAAGTAAGATCATTTCTCAAGACCACCATTATTACATTTTAATTCAATATTAAAATATTTTTAATATAGCATGACCACATTGTGAGTAATATCATCCAGAAGAATATCCACTTATGCTAATGTTCATAAAGAACCAATAACTCTCTAAGTAATTTGGTTTAATGCTGCATTTTTGTGGAGTTAATGAGCAACTTTTGGAAAGATGGTGTTCTTGTACTTATATCATTCTTCGATTTCATTTTCTTCACCAAAAATTAACTTTGGAATGGAAAGAATAGTATAAAAGATGAACAGAAAAATCCAAGATATATAAGAACAGTAAGAAGGTCATTCAGACTCAAAGCCTTGTGGTCATCTTTGAATACATGACTACCAAAATCAGTCATTATGTCTTATTAATTTCATATCCACAATGTCTCTAGTTTTTAATCCCTCTTTATCCCTTTCTTTTTATTCACATTTTAGCAAAATAATTTGCTTGCTCATTGCTTTTCTGATGATAATTTCAGTAGCCTATGATACAATATCTCTTCCTCTGATTTCTCTTCATCTGGGATCATTTTTTTTTTTGCCAAATTAAAATTTCTAATGTCCACATCTTATTGGACTACCCTCCTTCTAAAGACCCTTGGTGAATCCTAGTTCCATATAGGATAAACTGTAAACTTTTAAGTCTAGCATTCAAGCAATTTTATTGTCTCCAACATATATTTTGAGAAAAACTAGTTTGCACCGTATAAAGTGCTGGATTTTGCTTACAGAAGATCTGACTTCAAATCTGATTTTAGTCATTTACTAGCTCTGTAACCTCTGGTAAACCATTTACATTCTCTCTACCTCAGTTTCTCATAAGTAAAATGGGGATCACCTACTCCTATGGTTGTGAGGATAACAAAGATGATATTTGTAAAGTGCTATTGTTTTTTTTTTTGCTCTTTAGTCATTTTAGTTCTGTCAAACTCTTTTTTCTTCTCATAACCTGTTTCCTCAATAATTTTCACTCATCAAAAACAAAACAAACCATAGAATGAAATAAATGAAAGAATGTACAAATAAGCAATAGATTAAAAAATGAATCAACAAATGAATGAATAAGTGAGTTTTCTTGGCAGAAATATTTGAGTGGTTTCCCATTTCTTCTCCAGCTCATGTTAAAAACAGAGAAATTGAGGCAAGTCAGTTAACCCTGTTTGCTTCAGTTTTCCCATTTGTAAAATTATCTGGAGAACGAAAAGGTAAACTATTCTAGTATTTTCCAAGAAAACTCCAAATGGGGTCATTAAAAAATCAGACATGACTGAAAAACTACTGGAACATAACAACTAGAACTGAACATATAATGTCAGATGTCATCAGGTCAGAGCACAGTACAAAGAGTTAATCACTTTATTTCTAGGTTTGTGCGATAGGAATTATACACTATTTGTGAAGACCATAGATAGTATCATCAAGTCATCCAAAGGGGGAAGATGATATATAAAGTGAAGTTGAAAGATGAAAAGGTTAGGGGAGGGTGAACTCTCCAGGGTGGGAAGACTAGGAAGAAAGTAAACATCAAGGTGTCAGGAAGCTCCTGAGGCAGAGAGGAAAAAATCCAAAGAGTCAGGAGTGAAACTCAGAAATGAAATTTTGGATTGAAGTTATATCTACTATTCATTCATTCACTTATTCATTCATTTGTTGATTCATTTTTTAATCTATTGCTTATTTGTGCATTCTGTCATTTATTTCATTCTATGGTTTGTTTTGTTTTGATGAGTGAAAATTATTGAGGAAACAGGTTATGAGAAGAAAAAAAATCATGAAGAAAATGCACACAAATTTCAGAGCTCTTCAATAGGTAATGTATCCCAGATATTTCCAATGTGCAACCATTCATTCTGCAGGTATCTCTGGGACAAAATTAAACTTGTTCAATATTGCAGAAGGGTCAGTCAATAAACATCTATTAACCATCTGCTATGTACCAAGCACTATTCTGATTTTTGAAAATACAAAAAAAGGCAAAAAGGTAATCTGTGCCCTTAAGGACCTTAGGTTCTATTGGGGAAGTCAACAAGCAAATAAATATGCACCTACAACTACATACAGAATAGAAAGGAAATAAATACAGGAGGAAAGAAACACACACAAGGTCACTAATAAGTATTCAGTCACCCTATAAATAAACAATATATAAGATATACCAAATCTTGGAATGCAATGGCTTGAATAATATAAAACCCTTCTTCCTTGACAGTTATGTGATCTAGTGGATAGATCACCTCATTAGGAGTTAGGAAGATTTCAGTTCAAATTCTGACTCTATGAAAATGAGCATTCATATCTTTCAGCACCTGTTTCCTTTTCTGTAAAAATGAATTAATTTTAGCAACTACCTCACAGGATTATTTTGAGTATCAGGTGAGATCGCACATATAAATTACTTTACCTACCTTAAACTACTTTATATGTATTAACTATTTTTTTTATTATTAAATGGCATTCATCCTTGGAAGGAGGCAGCTCTGCATCCCTAATAAGAAAGAATAATGGAGAAATACAGCAACCAAAAAGTGAAAAGAAACAAAGTATCTTTTTATTAAAAAAGCAATCGGGGTTAAGTAACTTGCTCAAGGTTACACGGCCAGTTATTTCTGGGTGTGGTGCTAAGTATCTGAGCCCGGATTTGATCCTCAGGTCATCCCAACACTGGAGCTGGTGCTCTTACTTGCTGAGCCAGCTGGCCACTCCTAAACAAAGTATCTTTCATGCTGACAGTGATTCAACCAGGCAATAAATGCATTTATAATCTGTGTAAAACCGTGATTGGATTTTGGATCATTCCAGGTTCCCTCTTTTGGACCTGGGGGCTTCCTTCCTTTCAACAGTTTACAGAGGTTTTTCTTTAACCCAGTTAAACCTAGTGGTAGGGATTTTAATTAATATTGTACCTAGTTTTTCCCTTTGGGTTCAAGATTCATCATAATTTTAAGTTGAGTTCAGTGATATGACCAAGTTTTCATCTGTCTCTTTCTCAGGTACTTGAGCAAAATTGAATCATGAACAAAACCAGTTAATAAAAAGAACAACAAAACTGATAAAAAAAACACTCTAACTTTCAATTAAATGACAGGTATTTTGAAACCATGGATTTTATTGGGGGTGGAGGGTAACACAAGTTTTGTTATCAACTTGAAAGACTAGGGAAAGTACCTGGACCTGAGGAATTCTTAAAATAGAAACTGGACCTGTGATTCTGTTGGTATAGGGAACTTTCAAGACAGGATTTTTCTCTATCACTGCAGGCTTCTTTGCAACTTATGATCACAAAGAGTTGAACATCAATGAACATAAAGGAAATGCTAAATTTCAGTTTAAGATTATTGAAAATAAAGATGCATCATTTCTTAATTCAAGTACAAAGCATCCATGAAATCTAAATATGGGAGTCTATAGACGTTAGAAAGAGAACCCCTAATCTAGACCAACACTTTATCCATTCACCACCTTGTTTATTTCTTTGTTTTTTTTAATAGAAGGGAATTCTAGGAATGACTTTTTATCTTGAAAATAGTCAAATATATACTCAACAGCTGCCTTAATCTTTCTCCCATTACTCCCTCAGACAGACTCTAAAGCAAATTGCTGAGGATTTCTGCTGAAATTCCTAACTGGGAGAACCACACATACACACTTCCACCTCCACCCATCCCCACATAAACATATAGACACATGCATATCATATGTACAATATATATGTATATGTGTATATATGTGTACACACATATGTGTCTATGTGTCATAGACACATGCAAATATATGTGTGTATATGTGTGTATGTGTATATGTATATACCTCTTCTCTACAATGTTTTCAACAGCTGCCCCTATATACACTGTGGTTGTAACTCACTGTTTTTGTGCCATATCAGCTTCCCAGCTCCTTTTAAAAATCTCCTGCTGACACAACAGAATGGAAGAAATAATGGTATAGCATTATATCAAGAATTTGGCAGAGTCTGAACAAAATTATTGTCCCCATCCCCTGCCACCTGCATCAAATCTGCTAGAAACATTTGTGTATTCTTTCTGTGTTTCTGAGACTAACTTAGGTATAAAAGTGGTTGAATGTGATTAACTGACCCAAAGGAGTTCACACATTCATTATTGTGCCAGGCACACAGTAGGCACTCAACAAATATTTGTGAAATTGAATTTCCTTTCTCTCCATTTATATTTATTTTTATTATAGCCTAATGTTTTGCCTCATTTTCAGAGGCTTGGTTTTGCTCTTTACTTGATACTATTACATGCTGACAAACCCAAAGTGAATAATAGTTACTAAACTTTCAGCTCCTGAATTCAGTAGTAATGGTGTGAATTTTGGTGACCTGTTAGAAGTTTGGTATAATGCTGTCACTGGGGTTAGGACCAACATCCACCTTTTACACAAACAATTGTATTCAGGATTTTACTCAAGATATGCACATCTTGAGGAATATAATTGAAATAAAGTTTTTTAGTAAATTGTAATTACAAGGCATACAAATGAGATAACTGTCCTATAACTTAAACAGCAAATTCTACAGCTCTAAAGTGATCTTTATCTAACTGATATCTAAGTGATATCAGTTTGGTGGATATCTGTTACTTTCAGTTGGGTGTCTTATTTTTTTGTTTATTTGTTGCTTATTTATTTTTGATACCAAACCCCAGTTTCCTGACAACTCTTCTTAGAGGCTTTCATGGAAATAAGATGTGTTTTTTATGAGGTGATTGTCATAGCAAAGAACTAATAATGAGGATCAATGAAATTAAGAAAAACTTGTCCATAGAACACTGGATGGGACAGCATATTAAAGGCAAAATACCAAAGGAAGCTTTGGAGAATGTGATTCTGTTATTAAAGCAGTACAGAGAAATCCAAGATTAGCAGCTGAGAATTGCCTTCAGAGTTTAGGATGACAGTTGCTCTGTGTTATTCACATATTCTATGAGTTTATGCCTGACTCTATTGGTTCTCTAAAACAAAATTAACTATTTATATACCTTCTATTGAATTCATTTACTTCATCAGAAATAATTGACTAGACACTTTTAAATACAGGTTATACACTACGTTTTCTTTTTCTTCCAGTTTCTATCCACTCATTTGTTAACCCCATTATCCCATCATTTCTGTTCCAAACCATAAAAATAAGCTTATCAACAAATACATTAGCTTTTCTCAACTCTCTTTTCCCATGGTTTTTATATAGCACTTGGTATTATGTGAAACCTTCTCTCCTGATATTCTTTTCTGTCTTTGGGTTCCATCATACTGAACTGTCTTGCTTTTCCTTCTATTTTTCTGACTTTCTGACCTTTCTCTGATACTCTTAACTTGTTATTCATTAAGGTTTTGTCTTTGATTCTTCCTCTCTATTTTCTTTCTTTCACCAATTTCGACCAGTTCCTCTATAAAACCTGCCTTGGCTGCCTGCATCCCTTCTCTACTCAAAACTGGAACTTACAGTACTAAAAGTGCTGCAAGATCTGACACAAATCTATTTCCAAGGAGGAGTAAATATAACAAGCTATGGGACCATACCCTCAGTGTTTCAGCAGAAAGACAACTTCAATTGTGGTTCCACTCTGATTTTGTGTTCTAATTCTGGCAACTGTGCTTTTGCCTTGTCCCCTTCTGACCAGATTTCCTCCACTCTATAGCCCTGTTCCAGAAGCTAGCTACTTGTTTCCTGAAGCCTACTTTCTTAATTTTAAGTTCTTCCCATTTCTTCTGTGGCTAGTTCCCTGCCCATGGAATTAAATTTAGACAGCTTAGCCTGCCATTAAAATATCACTCACAAAATAGCTTCAGTTTCTTTCTGTACTTGACTCCCACTATTTCTGGATACATATCTTGTGCTCTTTCAAAACTGGACTGTCATTTGAAAATAGTATTTTAGTGGCAAACTACAAGATTATTTTGCTTCTGGATTTTTGCTTAATCTATTTTTTCCACTTAAACTGGCATCCTTGTCATCTCTACATGTTGTAACTCCACTCATCAAGGTCCATTTCAAAGGCTTCCTCATTCATAGATCTGTTCTTGATTTCTGTCTAATCCCAGTGTCTTCAATCTCATATTCCCCTTCTTCCTCCTCCATTATATTGTTCGGATTTTTTTTCTGTCACATTTACCATAACTTTTTGGTATAGTGATTTGAGAGATATTTTTTTATTTCCCTGGCTCCCATCACTAGGTTGTGAAGATTTAGAGAGGAAGGACTCAACTCTAAACATTTTTATGTTGCTTATAATGCCTTGAAAATAGTAGACTTTTATATAAGATTAAGTTGATCACAAATTTAGCTTTACTTGGTGAAATCAACTTTATATGTGCAAGATTATTTTTTAAATTTTCTGTTCCCTACCCCCATAGCTTAAATGTATTTTGTCATACCTCCCGAAGATTTTTTCTTTCACTTTTCATCTAATAAGCATTGCATCTCTTATCTCTCTTGTTCAGAACTTGGCATTCCCTTTCATCTATGCAGGATAAGGTTGAAAGGTGTCTTCATTGCTGGATTTCATTCTTTATGTTGTTGGCATTTCTGCACAAATGTTATCAAAATCAATACAATCAAATCAAAATACATGTCTGCTATGATCACAGTTGTAGATAACCTAAGAGTGTGTACTACAAGATAACCAATGTTATGTATTTTACAACATTGAAGCACATCTGAAAGTTGTCTAACAATGGTTATTCTAAACACATTTATGGAATTTATTAATAATGAAGTTGTGCAGATAGAAAGGGAATACCTGAAATTCTGCTTTGTGAAAGATAATCACATTTATCTTCAGAAAGTATGGAACACAGGTGTTGATTTCATATGGCACAGAAGGGGTCCTCCAGTCACTTAAAAGAGTTAAGGGAAGGAAAATTTTTATCAAAGTGACATATTTCCAATAAACTAACATTGACAAAACAGCCCAAACCAGCATGCCATACGACAGCTTTGAGATCCAAACTAAATCATGCAACTTTGCCTCTGCTGTTACTATTCCTTTATGGCATAGTATAGTTTATATCTAAAAAGCCAGGAACCTGCAATTTTTCCACATGGATAAGACTACAAAGGTAATAAGTAATAATAAAATTATAAATAACTTTCAGGTTTGCAAAACTTCTTTATATGTGCTACCTCGTTTGATCATCACAACAACCCTAAGAGTTAGATATTATTATTATCCAAGTTTTGCAGATGAGGAAATTGGTGCTGAAAGGGGTTGAATGACTTGACTAAAGTCACATAGCTAGTAAGCATCTGACACAGAATCTGAACTCAGGTCTTCCTGCTTCCCAGTTCCCACTCTTTAGCCATTGCACCATCTAGGTACCTAGAATACAACAGACCACTTTGCATCTAGTAATATGTTATATATTTTAGAGAAATCTTTTTCTGGACAACTTAGACATAAAATTTTTAAAGTTTAATCAACTTTTTTCATAGTTCAGAAAGACATTGCATTGTTCATCTAAGGTGAGGAAGGGATGTATGAAACAAATTTAAATTAAATAATTTAAATATGTAGGTTTCCTTAAGGAAAAGGGCCTTGTTAGGTGACAGAACCAACCATGTGGGGGAAGTAAAGAAGGAACAGATATGGTTCTAAAAGAAAGAAATGTGAAAATTCTAATCCTGCCCTCCGAAGTCACATAGAATCAGATTTTTATATCTTCCACAAGATATCTCTTCAAATATTTGAAGAGAGTTATCATGTACTCCTTAAATCTTTTTTCTTCTCTAGACTAAATAAGTCTAGTTCCATCTACCTTAGCTCTTATTGCCTTTTGTATTAGAATCATGTGATCAGAGGATTTAGAGATTGAATAAATGAATTAATGCATACACAAATGAAAGAATAATAAAGCATTTATTAAGCACTTAACGTGCAACACCTGGAACAACTATGTTGAAGCCTCACATCTGATACATACTGACTGGGGAGCCTGGACTAGTCATTTAATATCTCAGGGCTCTAAGCGATTCTCTAAGACTATAAATTGTAGAAAAAGTACAAATTTACATTGGGAGAGTTTCCTTCAGTTTTAGTTTCTACACCAATGAAAACACTCCTGTCTGTCTCTGTCACTCTGTCTCTCTTTGTCTCTCTCTCTCTCTGTCTCTCTGTCTGTCTCTGTCTCTGTCTCTCCATCTCTCTCTCTTTCTTTCTCTCTCTGTCTCTCTCTCTCCAATTGTCACCTTTATGCAGATGCCTCAAAGTAGCCAACATTTAAAACACTTTAAGTTTAGTAGAAAAGCATGTCAGGCTCTACTCTTATGGAGCTCAACATGGAAATAGAAGGCATATACATAAGGGCACATGAGAAAGGCATATGGAAATACATTTTTCCTACTGCTTATTTTTCATTGTTAAAATCATATCTGTTTCTGATCTTAAATCATTTGGCAGTATTAAAGATTTTGCTGGCTAGAATCTTCTTTTATGGGTTTTCAGTAGCTATGGATGAGGAGATGGGACTGCAGCACCTTCAAGATCAGTTGCCAGTTGTGGTCTTTGCAATGAATCTTCCCTTGGGGGGTGAAAAGTTTCTGGAATCAGAAATATTATTCTGAGGCTATTGTGGAAGTGTTGACAATGTGATCTAAGGCAGATAAATAAGACGATACTTTCTTATTCTCTATCATTTTGCATATATACATAGTTTGAATCTGGCAATAACATCTGTCTTATAGACAGAATCATAGAATCACAAAGTTTCAGTGTGGTGAAGGGAACTCAAAGTCCCTATAGTGCAGCCCAAGTATGAAAGGAAACCCCACTTTAACAAATCCAATGAGTGGTATCTAGACTTTGTGTGCAGACATGCAAGGAAGGGAAATCTGCTATCTAGGTAGGCTAAACTCTGACACTTTGGGACCTATCTGATTGTAACGACATTTTTGTTTTTGTTTTCTTATGCCAACAGCACAAGGCTAATCTCTTTTTCATATGATATATTTAGTATACTTCAAATACTTGAAGATGACTAGTCTTCTCTTCTACAAATTAAGATGCTAAATTTCTTCAACTGATGCTTTTGTGGCATTGACTCAAAGTCCTTTGTCATCCTGGTTACAATTCTTTAGACTGAGAGTGAGCAAATTACAGCCCTAGAACCAATTCTGGCTCACCACTTATTTTTGTGGACTAGCAAGCTAAGAATGCTTTTTTTTTTTAACACTTTTGAAAATATTTATGTAAAAATCATTTTAGCTTAAAGGGTCTTACCAATATAATGGTGAATGTGACTGCTTTTGTCCCTCAGGCCATTGTTTGCCACCCTTACTCTGGACAGTCTGCCCTTTATCTATGTTATTATTTTTTAAATTTTTCTTTATTTCAGATAAATGCTAAAACTTAAATAATAAGAAAAGAAAAAGAGACACTATGAACTTAAATATTGAACTTAAATGTAAAATAAGAAAAAAAGAAGTCATGCACAACAGGACATAGGAGGGATTTGAGAGCATTAACTTTATACTTTCAAGAAAGCCTATATATTAAATAGTGTGCGTTAAGTTGAAAATTGTCCATCTTTGCTTCTTTGTAGGTTTTCTTTTTGTCTGCTATAGACTTTTTACTTTGTTCTTTTTTCACCCTTCCTTACCTATCCCCTACCCAAGCACCCCAAGGATGCAATTGAATATGGATATATTTATATATGGATATTGATATATACATACATACACATGCATGCATACATAAACATATACTTTCCCTAAGAGATTCCACTCCTAATCTTGTTTTTATGTTTGTGCATATCTCTTTTTTCCTAGTTCTCCTAACTCCTCTACTTTACTTCTGCTGCCTTGCCCTCCTATTATTTAAGCTACCCCATCTCCAGCAATCAGTCCCTAACCCTTCCAACCCCCTAAATATAAACACCCTTTTGTACACTTTTACCTGTTCTTTCCCTCTCCCCTCAAACTCCCACCCTTATCCTTCCATTCCTTTAAATCTAAACACCTTTTATGCCCCCCCTTTTAACCTATTCCCTCATCTTCCCCTCTAAAGATCCCTCTTTTATCCTCTCCCCTCTCCCTATCCCCTTAGCGTTTTATTTCTTTTTTTTTAATTTCAAAAACTTTTATACTCTTCCAGATGTATGTGTATTTACCTTATTAAACTCATGCCCAATGAAAGCAGGTTTCCAGAACTAATAGCTCCCTTCCCCCAACTAAATATTCTTATTGGTTCTTCCTCTTGCACCTCATTTGTACAGGATAATTACTCTTGTTATTCTTGAATGGTTTTACTTTTTCAAGTCATATCATACGTAGGTCTATCCCAATCTTTCTTATAAGCTACCTAATTACTATTAACAATCTTAGACATAGGGTTTGCATTTTCCATACATGAAAGGTAAACATTCTATCATTATTTAGACCTTTGTAATTGGTCATTATTATGTACCTTATCTTTCTTTTGACTTTTGTATATCACATCTTCTATGGAGTTTAGGGTTAGTTTGCTTTTTTTGTTTTTTAACAGAGTCCTGAAAGTCTGACAGTTTATCAAATGTCCATTTTTTCCCATTCAGAATTATGCTTAGCTTTTCTGGCATGACAGTTTCACCCAGAGGCCAGAACTTTTGCTCCAAGACCTTCAATCTTTTAATGTCACCAACACTGTCTTGCATGATTCTAATAGTGGTACCTTCATATGTAAATTTTTTTCTTGTTTCTTATAAAATTTTGTCCTTGATTTGGGGATTTGGGAATTTAACTAGAATATTCCTGTGAGTTTTCCTTGTAGGATCTCTTTAAGGTAGTGATAAGTGATTTTTTTTCTATTTCTACTTTCCCCTTTTTTTTCTAATGCTTTAGGACAGTTTTATTTAATTATTTCTTGTATTATTGTATCAAGATTATTTTTTGGATCAGAACTTTCAGGGAGTTCAATTATTCCTATATTTTCTCTTTTTGATCTGTTCTCTAGATCCATTGCTTTTCTTATGAGATGTTTCACCTTCTATTTTTTTTCATTCTTTATATTTTGTCTTTTTTTTTTCTTCTTCTCCAATGACTTTGCTGGCTTCCCCTTGCCCAATTCTGATTTTCAAGGAGTCATTTTCTTCCTTAAGATTCTAGATTTCTTTTTTTTTAATTGACTGGCTTTCTTGTCATAATCATCTTGTTTTTCTTGGATTATTCTTATTTTTCTTTTTAAATTTTCCCCAATCTCTCTCATTTGATTTTTAAAGCCTTTTTAAGTTCTTCAATGAATTTTGTTTGGGCAGGTGACCATTTGAAATTACTCTCTAAGGTAGAAGAGGGTTTCTTTGCTCCAGCATCTTCCTCAGAAGACAAACCCCAGTCTTCTCTCTTCCCATAGTATCTCTCTATGGTCGAATTCTTTCTTCTTTGCCTGTGCATTTTTTTGATAATAATTTAGTTTTTATAACCACCTCTACTCCTGGGGTAGAGTGCCTCTCGCCTCAGATCCTCCTTCAGTTCTCCCCTCTGGACTTGAACTCAAACCAAGACCTCTAGCCTACTTCAAATGTCCACCGCCAGCAGCAATTCTCTGACTCACCACTTCTACACTCACCAGGTGTGTGCTAGTTCCTTATCACCCTCTCTGCTTTCTGCAGCATAGCTGGGTTTGGTGTTCCTTGTCAGCCAAAGTTACCTAGATCTTTCCCAGGTCAGATACCTAACTCCACTGTCCACTGGGTAAAAGCTCCTGTGTCAGGCCGAGAAAGTCTTCCAACCCTGCTTAACTCTAGGGCTTGCAGCATGTTGTTTAAGCAGTTTTCCCTGGTTGTTAAAGTGGACCTTACCCTGGAGTCATTAACTCTTCACAGGGAGGAAATTTAGTTTTGGATATTTTTTCAGGTCTTCTCCAATTGTCCCAAAAGGACCCCTGTTCTGCCTCTACTCTTATTTATTTTCAATGCTCTATGTTTGCCCACAGTCACTATTTTATCACTTTTGTGGAGGAAAATTTTAGAGCTTGAAATTTTCTAACCTACTCCTCCATCTTCCCAGAGTCCTCTCCCTACCAACGTTATTCTTAAACTGTAGTACCTAGAACTAAATATACTAAATATAAACCTGCAGATGAGCTCTGATGATGGCAGAGTACAATGAAATTATCATTACCCTATTTCCTGAAAGATCTATGCCCCTTTAAATGAAGTACAAGATTATATTAATCTCCACCTTTCTTCCCTAGAGAGCCAAGTCTCATTGTGAAGAATTAAAAATGAGAGAGAGAGAAAGAGAGAGAGAGAGAGAGAAAGAGAGAGAGAAAGAGAGAGAGAGAGAATCCTGAATGAAAAAGAAAGAAAAGACATTCAATTAATTGAAAGACTTTCAGCATTTTATTGCAAAAAATACCCTAATTTTATTGAAAATTTTATATATAAGATCCAGGAGAAATATAAGGGAAACATCAAAGACTAATTACACCTCAATAAGGCCAAACTGCTTATTTTTATATGTGGAAATGTAAACAGTCTAAGATTGTTGTTAGTAATTAGGTAGTTTGAAAGAATAAGTGGGGTAGAGCTGAGTATGATGTGATGCTAAATAGCAAAATGATGCAGGAAAAACTAAAAAGTGTGATTATCTCATACAAAAGAGGGTTGAGGAAGAACAGATATAGAAGAATTAGATGGGGAAGGAGGCCAGGTCGTTCTGGTACCTTACTCTGACCAGCAATCGATTAAAGAGGGAATAATATACCTACCTGTCTATCTATCTGTAAAAGGGTATAAAGTAAGTCTTTTAAATTCAGAAAGAAATAAAAGGGAAAGGAAATAGAACAGGGAGAGAGGATAGGGGAGAAATAGGCAATAGGATGAGGGGGCATATAGGATATATATCGGTATAAAAGATAAGGGTATCTAGATTAATGGGAATGGGATAAAGAGGAAATCACACATACATTTAGAAAGATAAAAAAATCCCCCAAATTCAGAAAGAAAGAGGAGGGTAAGGGGATAGGGTGAGGAAGAGGGTAACAGAAGGATTTTTGGAGGGGGTAGGTTAAGGAATCAGAGGGCAGGGTAGCAGGCAGAAGTAAAATAGAAGAGTGAGGAGGGGTAGAAATAGGTAAAGGATAGTGAGGAAAATATAAAAGTAATTATAATTTAGCACGTGAATGGGATGCTAAATGGAAACTGACAGCAGATTAAAAATTTGAATACAATAATATATTGTTTTCAGGAAGTGCTATTAAAATGAAAGATACACACAAGCATAAAGTAAAGGTCAGGAGTAGAATTTATTATATAAAAAGCAGGGATAGTAATCATGATCTAAAAGTTAAATCAGATTTAATTGAAAGAGAAAGAATAGGAAAACTACACTGTCAGTCATATTAACCAATAATTTCTGACCATATAAAATAACTAGAGAGTATAAAAATCTGAGATTATACCTACCAAAATAGACACAGAAATTATACTAATATAAATACAAAACATCTTTTATACAAATAAAGTTAGGTCACAAAAATTGAAGTAATATTTATTGTGCATGAGTAGGTAAAGCTAATATAATAAAAAATGACATTTTTACCTGACTAACCTATTTATGTAATGCAATACCAATTAAATAACTAAAACCTTATCTTATTGAGTAAAAAAAAAATAATAGGATTCATTTAGAAGATCAGAGTGTCAGACATTTCAAGGAAACTTGAGGGAAAAGTTTCCAAGGAACTAGATTCAACAATATCAGACTTTAAACCACATTATAAGTTAAGAGCAGTGTTGAAGTGTAAAGTGAATAATTTTGATTATTTTAAATTAAAATTTTCCTGTACAAATAAAACCTACATACTCAAGAATAGAGGGAATGCAGAAAATTGGAGGGAAAAGACTGTCATAGACAATCTCTCAGATTGAATGTGATTGGGTCAAAATATTGTTGTCATATAGGAAATGATGAACTGGAGGATTTAGAAAAATGTGGAAAGACTTGGACTAATGAAGATGCTATACACCTTCAGAGAAATAGATGAAAGTGGAAATAAGCATAATACTGTCTTACATTTGGTGTTTGAGTGTATATGTGTATATCTATATATGTGGATATATATTATATATGTATGTTTATATACACATATATATGTATATATGTATGTATATCTGCTTAATTGTAGACTTCTTGGTTGGGGTGGGAGGAGGAAAGGAACAAAATAAAGTAAAAAGTCCACAACCAAAAAAAAATGAAGAGGCAAAAAAAGCAATTCATTAAAACCAAGCAATACTATATACAATATTTCAGTCTTGGTCCCCCAATCTTCAAAGAGTAGAGGGAGGTTTATTTTTTTCATCTCTTCTTTGGGACCAAACTAGGTTATTATAATAGTACAGTATTCAGGTTCATTGTCTCTTTATTTCTAATTTTTCCCATTTATATCATTGTAGTCATTGTGTTTACTGTTTTACAGACTTTTCTTAGTTCACTCTGCTTTAGTTCATTTGTCTGCCCTTGTTCTATTTCTTATGGAAAATGATATTCCAGCAAACATATATGCATAATTTTTTTTACCATTTTCCAAACAGTGGCCCTCAACTTTGCAACTTTTTTATACTATAAAAAGACTACTGTAAATATTTTAGTATTTAGTAATATTTAGTATTTACGTCTCTTTATTTTCATTTTTTACTTACTTGAGGCATGTGCTTAACAGTTAAAATTCTGAAGTTTTAAAATCTATCAATCTTTCTATCTATCTACATGCACATACATATTGTTTGTTAGTTTCCTTATACTGCATTCTGTAATGTGTCTCTGTTATACTCAATAGCTCCATTGTAAAATGGGCCCACTGAACCACCTAGGGCCAGCTAGGTGGTGTAGTGGATACAGCTCTGTACCTGCCTTCATAAAGATCTGAGTTCAAATCCAGCCTCAGATATTTATTAGCTGTGTGATTATGAACAAGTCATTTAACCTTCTCTACCTCAGTTTCCTCATCTGTAAAATGAGCTGGAGAAAGAAATAACAAGCCACTCCAGTATCTTTGCCAAGAAAACCCTAAAATACAGTTACAGATAGTTGGACAAAACTGACACAGCTCCACAACAACAAAATAGGGCCAGAGTGAGGTTTTGTTGTGAGCAAAGTAGAATCCATGTAGTAATGCATGTTCAATTGCATTTAAATATGAAAATCAATGGGTGAGGAAACTTCTTTTACCACTGACATTTGGTATCTTCTCAGTAATTTCCATTCTCAGAGAGCTTCCTTGAACACAGAGAATATGTGACTTGCCTAAGGTCTGTCAGACATTGTATCAGAGGCAGTCCTGGAATCCAACTTTTTTCTGACTCCCAGACCAACTCTATTCATTACACCAAAGACAAATTAAAAGTGACAGTGGTTGCTTTGCAGTATTCCTCATTTGAATGTAAAGTACCAATCTTGGCTATTTTTCAATAGATTGACTCCTGGCAACAGCTCAGACTCCATAATTAAAGCATTCTCTATGCTGGACTGTCTGTGCTATTTTGGAGAGTGCTTAAGATGAGAATTAGTGAGAATTACTAATCTTACTCATATATCTTTTCATTAAAGGAAAAGAAATCGTACAGCCAACATGATGGGCAAAGAAGAATCTGTGACATAGTTGTCTCTGTTTCCCCCTTATCATTACTATTATTTTATTTATTGCCACATCTTAGTCTAACACTTCCCCATGGCTGCGAAAGCCTCCATATCTATAAAATGACTAAAAATTCAACTGATTTTCCTTTAACTAACTAAAAAAAAATAAAGAAAACTATCAAATAATTAGATAACTAAATAAAATGTGAGCATTTGAGTGGAGTAATCATATAGACTTGAACAAATACCTGAAAAGGCCACAAACTCCAGAGGGATCAGGTTGAGGAATATTGATGTACTATACCATTTGTACTTCATTTGCTCATACTATAACTGTCCTGGTAACAAAAACAGGGGATAGAAATGCATTTCTATTCAATAATGTATTGTATTAATTGGGTACCTACTTTGTAGAAGGCTGTATGCTAGTAATTGAAGTACATAGTGGAATAGTTAATAGTAATAGTAATAAGTAACATTTATATAGTATCTACTATTCTCTAGTAATTATGCTTTATAATTATTGTCTCATTTGATCCACACAATTTTGTGGAGTAGATGCTATTTTAAAGACAAGAAACTGAGGCAAATAGAATTTAAGTGACTTGCCTAGGTTCACAAAGCGACTAAGCATCTGAGTTTGTATTTGAACTTAGGTCTTCCTAACTTTAGGACCAGTGATCTTTTCACTGTGCCACCTAACTGCCCTAGATAAGACAGCCATTGCACTGAAAAGAACATATACTTAAGGAGGAGGGGTAGGACAAATAAATCTTTTTAGGGGTACATATCTTCGTTTTTATCAATAAAAGTAGCTCCCCATTTGAAAATTCACCCCCAACATGCACATTTGCAACCAATTTGTAATGTGTAGATTCAGAGCACTGCCTCTAAGATGAAGTGATTTGTCCATTGTTAGCAGAGCATCTACTTTCATGTTTTGTTTTGAACCTGCTGTTTGTAATGACTCTAGCACATAGAGATTGCAATGCCCAATAATCAATCAATTAATCAATAAGTATTGAGTCTACCATGCATCAGGCACTGTGCTAGGGACCGGGATATAAAAAGAAGTAAGAGATAGTCCCTGCCCTCGAAGATCTCACAATCTACTGGGCGCTTGGCGATACTGGTGACCGTATTTCTTTGGAAAATGCCCCTCCGTATCTTCTGATCACTTGTTTATTGGAAGTGTTTCCATTAATTGAAAATGTTCATTAGAAATGTCCTTTCCCAAAAAGGAATTTTACTTCTATATAGATATAGAATATGTATTTCCAAAAGGAATTTTAATGCAGACATGCTGCCGTGCTTTAAATTACACTACGCAATTGAATATATGAGTAAATTCATATAACCATCCATATTTGTTTGGTCATTGACCCCCAACGATGCTTACTCCAGAAATATTCTTGAGGTGCTAAATATTTCCCAACTTCTTTTCACCTCTTTCTCTAGTATTAGTAATCAAATGAACCCTATCACTACTTTTGGAAAGGAAATGTTATATTAATGACTGCACTTGCTATCTGTGATTTCCTGTCCCAAAACTCCCTTCCCTGGCCATGACTCGATTATTTGTTTTGTCTTCTCCCATTAGAATGTAAGCTTCATGAGAGCAGTCATTCTTTCTTTTTTTTTCTTGCATCTCCAGAACGCAGCACAGTGTATGGCATATAGTAGTCATTCAATAAATGCTTTTTAGTTCATTAATTCATTTCATTATACTTTATGTATTTACAACCTCATGGATATGGAAATTCCCTCTAATGATGCAGTTACAGGCATCCATATGCCTTCAAACCATATTTTTTTTTAACTTATATCCTCCCCTTAATGCTCAAAAAAAGTTTATCCAATATCCTGACCAGAAATTATTGATGATGGTGGTGGTGGGTTTTTTTTTAATTAATTTATTTCTTTATTTTAGTTTACAAGATTCAGTTCCACAATCCCTTGAGTTTCAAATTTTCTCCCCCTTCTTCTATTCTCCGCGACCCCCCCCCCGCCCCATGGCAGCATGCATCAAATTGGTGGTGATGATGTTGATGATGATTACAGCAATGCTAATACTCAGTGGTGGTTTTCTTCTTGAAGGTTTCTAGACAAATAGCTTTCATGTGTCAGAAAATAAGGTTTAAACCAACTTCAAATTTTCATTAGCAGTCTTTCCCAAGGGTGGAGGTGAAAATATTCCTATAGACTTAATCCATGTTAAAGACATCATCTGAGACCACTTTATTAGGATTGTGCTTAAAGGGCTTATTAAGGGCACTATTCCATCTAAACCAGTAGTTTCCTCTAAAACAGGAGTTCTTAACTGTTATTTTCAATGACATGTACCTTTTGAATAGTCTGATGAAGTTAATAGATGCTATCTCAGAAAAATGAGAAGAAAAAGAAATTATATTGAAATATAGTGTTCAAACTATGTATGTATGTGTGTATATAGTGAAGTTTTTAAGAACTACTGCTCTAAAACTGTCTCCTGTGACTTGTAGGTTATAATAATTAATGATACTACAATGGCAACAGAGATTAATGTCTTTTTTCCCCTAAAAATATCAGGAAACTAGCCAGCATGCCTTGTTAGTCTATGTCTCATACCTGTTTTCCAAAATTTCACCAACTACTAAATAATGGTGTTTTAGTAACCATGGCTTTTGGAATGAGTAGACTGAAATAGTAATGTTAAATAAGTTATATTAAAACCAATTAAGTTTTAAAAAATGTTGACATTCCAAATCTAAGTTAAATGGATAACTAAAATGTATATGGTAGTGGACATAAGTTATTGAGATTTAAAGTCAGGTAGATCTTTTGGTTTTTGACTTAAATAATTACATTTCTCATTTCTATATGATTTCAAAGATTAAGACTTTGATAGAATAGTAGAGCTATTTTTAGGGAACCTATACACCTCCCCCTCAAAAATTTTCTGCCTTAAGGGTACCAAAGAGTGTTGGGCAAGAGGTGTGACATAACATATTTTGTCTTCAAGTAAAGGGGGCCCGGATAGCTAATGTTTTGTATGCGTGGGTATATTTACACACATATGTATCTATATTAAGATATGTGTATACACACATATTTATACATACATATGCTGTGCATGCATACAGGGATATATAATATTCACATGTGTATAGAAAGATATAGATATAGGTGGGCTTCTGGATGGTGGAGTGGGAAGAGAACCCAGGCCTGAAGTCGGGAAGATCCATCTTCCTGAGATCAAATTTGTCTTCAGACAATTACTAGCTATGTGACCTTGGGCAATTCACTTAACTCTGTTTACCTTAGTTCCTCATCTGTAAAAAGAACTGGAGAAAGAAATGGCCAATCACTTTACTATCTTTACCAAGAAACCCCCAAAGGGGTTCATGAAGAGTCAGATACAACTGAAATAACTGAACAGCAACAACAATAGATATAGACATAGACATAGCCAAGCAATGCCAAGATATCTAAAAGAATGTTAACAGAGATTTGCATATATCAACAAAGTATTTATGAGAAGACATGCACAAAGATAAGAAATATGAAGAAGGGTGTCGTTTTGATTTATATATGCATCAATTTGATCATAGACCTGATGAAGTATCAGTCATTTGATCAACAAGCATTTGAACTAAACACCAAAAATACAAAAACAAAGCAAAAAATAGTCCCCTGCACTCAAGGAATTTGCATGTTAGTTGTCTTGCTGTTTGTTGATTTTCTTCTGCCATTTTCGTGTCACTTTCATATTTTTGAATTCCAAATCTTCTAATCTCTTCATAGCTGCTTTTTCTTTAAAATTCTCCATTATGTATGCCATTTTAAACCTATAATTTTTATTTTAAATTCTGTACTGTGTTCTATTTTGAATAGTGAAAGATACATTTTAAATAAGTTCATTAATAATTTCTTTTTATACGAATTTTCTTTCTTTTTTTTCCCAAACAATTCTATGATTTCTTTGTTGTTCCATGATTTCTGGTGAGTTAGCAGGATTCTGTTTTCCATCAAGTACCTTTGTAATATTTTCTTTCATATTTTATTACTTGTGAAACATAATTTGGTTTTACCTTTATTCTTTATTTTCATTTTTAATGTCATTTTTATAAGTTTAGCTGTGGTAGTGAGCTTTTATTAAAATATATCTTCCTAATTTCTATCTTTTTTTCATGTATTCTCTCTTACTTTCTGAACCCTCTCCTTTAGTGATGCTCAGTTTCCCAAGATTAGGTCACAAGTTGCATCTACTTACTCTTCTTGGTGAATATGAGAGCCACTAGCCTAGTTCACTGCCTTAAGTGACCTCTGGCAAGACAATATGGACCCCAACTAGTTTCCCAGTCTTCATTTTTTCCGGCAAAATGCACCTGCAAGCACAAGCATGTTTTCAACTTCCTCATTCTTGCTCCCACTCTCCTTTCCTTCATTTGGCTGGGAAGAATTAGCACCTGCTATCTCTACCTGTCTGAGTAATTGTTTGGTCATATATAATGCAAAGAAGCTTCCTAGATGGGGATCCCTAGGCACAAATCTAGGGGTTTGTGTAAACTAGGGTGGTATTTAAAAAGACTTCTAGGTCTTATCAATGTCTGCTGTTAATTCATAAAGTTCTTACCTTATCCCAGGTGTGCTGTCTTCTTATCTTGTGGATTTAGTTGTAATTACTTTACATCTGGCAAATAATTGCTTAATTTTGAGGTTGAACATTTGAAAAGATAGGCAGAAAAAGACATATTTCCCATCTTGCTTGCTCATGTGCATTCTGTTAAAGAAAAATGTGGTGTAACTTCATTCAGAAAGTCACAATATTTTGTCTACTGAATTTCTACTTAATAGTAAGTTTATACATGTAATTTATTATTTAAACATTTCTAGTTTGTTAATATCACATTTGGATGACAAAATTATCTAGTTAAAATTTTAAGCTTATATTCTTTAAGATCTGAATGTAATCTATATTGGTAATAATGTCCTCATTTAACTAAAATGGCTTCCTAGTCTCTATCTACATTGTTTGAGAAAACAAAGCCATTGCACTAATTATTTCTCTATTTAGATTGTATAATTTTTTGCTGCTATTAACAAAAGACAAGTGTGGAAAGTTATATTTGAAAAAGCTGAGTATACAGGAGATATTAAGCCAACCAAAATAAATAACTTAAACCAGGAAATTCTGGAGAAAGCGCACACATACATACACATACACGCACAGAAGAAGCAATGGCATTTACTATCAAATCCCCCAACTATTTCTTGTAATGGCAGCTTCACTTTAGGGGGTAATGCCTGTCTTATTATAACAGAATATAATAAAATAAAAAAAATTTTCGCTCTAAAAACTAGGACAAAATTGATATGTTGCCACAGCAAGAATGACTCTCAAGCTTTGGAGAAGTCTTTTAAAACCTGATACAAAATGTTGTTTGTTTTTTCCCCATCTATCAGACTGCTTCATGTTACTTGGACTTCTGCTTTGCTTTCCCAAAACTGAGCATCTTCTCAAGAAATAATCTATTCATTGGACCCAGAGTATGTTCGACCAAGTTTGGGGGAATGGGGATGATATTATGTACAGAGGGCTTTGATTCATCTATTGTTACAGCAAACATTTTAAAATTTTATATCTATCTATCTATCTATATACACATACATATGTTTGTATGCATGGTGACCACACACATGTATGCATGCATATAAATATATGTGTATTTATGTAATTATATGTACCTATAGATGACATATGTATGCATTCTCCGCTCATTTCATATACATATATGTTTTTATGTTTTTGGTCATGCATATAAATGTTCTGCTCAATTTACACTGTGAACCTTAGAGACTGGAATATCATGTTCATGTTGCAGAGAGAAGACTGGCCTACATATATCCCATAATTATAATGATCATGCTTCTGTTGTTGATGATAATGATAATTATATTGACCATTAGATACTATATAGCTCAGCCCTCTTACATGTTAAAGCTTTCTTCTCCCCTCCCCTCTAAAAAAATTAATCTAACATTTTAATAATGCTATCCTAGGTCTTAGTTCAAATGGTAGGAGAATTTTCTTGGTTTGTGCCCATATTATTAAATGAAAAGGTGAACCATAGTGTTTTATTCTTAATTCTGTGATGAGAATATGTGTTATATACGAAAGCTGTAAAGAAAAAGCATGAGACAACAGAGAACTGACCTGAAAGCTAGGCGGCCCTGTGTTCAACTTTCACATCAACCACATCATACTTTGATGACTTTCTCCAAATCACTTAATTTCTTAGGGCTCCAAGCAGTTTTCTAAGAATCTAAGTTACAGAGAAGGTACCAAAATGAAAAAGGACACTTGTTCAACTGACAGTTCCTAATATCAATGAATTCCCTGGTCCAGACCCCACCATATGATAGATGGGCAGTCACATAGATTTCTATAATATTCTCATTCAGTTCATGTTCATTCCTTTCTGTTCCTCTTTGTTCCTTTATTACTCTCACCTCCCTTTGCAAGAACTTGCTTACGTTTCTTTCATCTTAGATATGTTGGGTTCAGATTGCTCCTTTAGTCTTTACCGTTTTCCTCTTCATCTTCCATTTTTTGGAAATCTTAGTTCCATTCAAGATTCAGCTATGTGCTATCACTAACCAAGGTCTTCTCCACTCTCCCTAATTATTAGTACGCTCCTCCCTCCCTACTTCTCTGATGGCACTTTTTATTTATTTACGTTGTATTTATTTTTTCTTTTATAATATGTAAACTCCATTAGTAGTGGGAGCTGATTTGGTTTTTGTACTTGTATCCATAGGGACTAAGGAATTGTCTGCTACACAGTAGGGACTTAATATTGTTAAACTGAATTTGTTTTTTCAAGTCAAAAATTATGAAGGTGTGATTAAATTTGAGTTTTTCACTATGAGAAGCAAGATTTCTTTAGCATAGGGAAATTCTAGTGAAAAAATTCACTTCAATAACACAAATTGAAACCTGCTTTGATAAACTCTAGGGTATTGCTCAAAGCACATAGACATTCCTTTATAAGGCACATTTAGTGTCTAAAATATACTATCTCCTAACCACTCCCTCAGAATCCTTGTCCTCCATCAAGGCACAGTTTATGACCACCATCAAAGTTTGTTTAAAACTATTATTGCCAACTCCCTCCTGTCCCCTTTTGTTAGTAATCTCCTAAAATTTTTTAGCACTCACTAATCTCTAGAAAAATTGTTTCACCACTTTATATTTTTTTTACAATTTACATTTTTATGTACAATTTACAATTTATATTCAGGAGTATTTGCATATACTTCTGTTAGATTTTTATATTCTCAGCCTTCATTATATAACAGTCTTTAGTAGAGTGTAATTTCCTTGAAGGCAGGGACAGTATCATTTTTTAAATTTATATTCCTAGTACCTAGTAGAGTACCATGAGTGAAGTTGAATATATGTTAGAGAATTATTGAATTAATATAAGTAGCTGTTCGCTAACCAACTCATATAGCAAAATAGTTTCCATAAGAATAGAAATGAGAGATATGGGATAATTTTATCCCTCAATCACTATCGAATTTTGTAGGACCACTCAACATTTTCAGGCATCAAACAAAATCAATACTTATTTTAAAGGATATATTAATTCACTTTTTTCTCTTGTATCTAGAAAATTCTCTTCACTGAATGTGGAGAGGATACTATGATTCAAGAGTCCATTGTTCAGTGACTTTAGAGCAGAGGACAAGAGTACATGTTCTGGCTCTGGCTTCTATTCCCTGTATGACTTTTGGTAGATCATTTAACCTCCCTAGACCTCAGTCTGGGCCTCACACCATACATCTGCTCTGCCCTTTCTCACTTTTAAAATCTGTTCTATAAGTCTGAGGAGCTCAGAAACTATTAAAAATGTCAACTCAATATCATTTAATAAATTGCCTAGTTTATCTAAAGCAATGTATGAGGTGCTAGAGATATAAAGAAAAAAACCAAAACACACAAAAATGATCTCTACCCTCAATGAATTTAGATGAAAATTTAGCATGGTTTCAATATTATTTGAGGTCATAAATGGTTCCAAAAGAAAAAGTCTGCCATATGAAGGGGTGGAAGTGGTGACTTGAGAAGGAGAATATTCAAATAACAAGACCCATTTTAAGAGAAATTTAGTAAAGATTTTTTTTATTGAAGTCATAGTTAATGATATATTGATGCTAATAAAACATTTTATGTCTATGAATGTATTGAAATAAGACAGATTCCTGCAAATTTACATTCAGGCTTATTTGCATATACTACTGTTAGATTTTTATATTCTCAGCCTTGATTATGTAACTCAGTCTTTAGATATGTCATAAAGTCATCATTCCATTCTGTGAAAATTTATGAAAGCCTGTTATATGTCAGACATTGTATGAGCCCATGAGGGTGCAAAGACAGAAATATAAAACAGTTCTGATCTAGTCCTCAAGAAAGTTATGTTTTCTCCCCCCTGCACCATTTATTTAATTATCTATTTGTTTATTTTTAATTTTCAACATTCACTTTGATAAGATTTTTAACTCCAATTTATTTCTCTCTCCCTCCTGTCCCCCATTCCCAAGACAACATGTAATCTAATATAGGCTATACATGTACAATCATATTAAACATATATCCATGTTGGTCATGTTGTGAATGAAGATTCAGAATAAAAGGGGAAAAACACAGAAAAGGGAAAAAAAGGAAGAGAAAAAACAGTATGTTTTGATCTGCATTCAGATTCCATAATCCTTTCTCTGGATACAGATAGCATTTTCCATCATGAGTCTTTTGGAAATATCTGAGATCATTGGATTGCTGAGAAAAGTGGTCTATCAAAGTTGGTCATTTCACAATGTTGTTGATATGTACAATGTTCTCCTGGTTCTGCTCACTTCACTTTGCATTAGTTCATGTAAGTCTTTCCAGGTTTTTCTGAAATCTGCCTGTTTGTTATTTCTTATAGAACAATAATATTCCATTACATTCATATACCACAACTTATTCAACCATTCCCCTATTGAGGGACATCCCAACTATTTCAAGTTCTTTGTCACCACAAAAGAGCTGCCATAAATATTTTTGTACATATGGGTTCTTTTCCCTTTATATGCTCTCTTTGGGATACAGGCCTACTAGTAGTATTGTTGGATTAGAGTATGGACAGTTTTATAGCTCTTTGGGCCATAGTTCAAAATTGCTCTCCAGAATTTTTGGATCAGTTGCATTAGTGTTCCAGTTTTCCCACATGTTCTCCAACATTTATCATTTCCTTTTTTTGTCATATCAGACAATCTGATACATATGAGGTGGTGCGTCAGAGTTATTTTAATTTGCATTTCTCTATTCAATAAAGATTTAGAGCATTTTTCATATGACTATAGATAGGTTCAATTTCTTTATCTGAAAACTTCCCGGTCATGTTCTTTGATTATTTATCAATTGGGGAAGGACTTGTAGAAATTGCATTTTCACATGGGAAAATAATACATACACAAAAAAATGCTAAGATATTATATATAACACACACACAGATCTGGAGATGGGAAAGGGTGGGAAGAGACCTCTAATGACAGTATGATCACATGCAAAAACCCTTCTCTAAAAATGGTATTTGACACTGTTGGTAGAGTTGTGCAGTGGTCTAATCATTCTGGAGAACAATTTGGAAATACAGTCAAAGGGCTATAAAACTGTGCATACCCTTTGATTCATCAATACCATTAAAATATCTATATCACAAAGAGACCAAAGAAAGGGGGAAAATATTTATTTGTACGAAGTAACAGCCTTTTTGTGGTGGCAAAGAATGATAATTGAGTGCATTTTCATCAGTTGAGGAATGGTTGAACAAGTTGTGGAATATGATTGTGTTAGAATACACATATCTAGTTTTACATGCATATATTCACATATACATGTGACACATGTATACATATGTACACATATCCACTGCATGCATGTAAACTTGCATATATACATGAAAGTGAATCAAATAGAACTAGGATAATATTTCACTTTGTATCTGCACTATTATAGGGATGGTTAACTGTGAATGACTTATATACTCTGATAGACAGTGATCCAAGACAAGTACAAAAGATTCATGATAACATTCTGTCTGCTTCCAAAGAGAGAACTGAAGAACTCTGAAGAATTAAGATTGAAGTATACTTTTTTTTCACTTTCGTTATTTTTCTTTGGATTTGTGTGTACATACATGTGTATGTGCTTTCTTTTGCAATATGGCATAATTTTCCTTTGACTTTAAACCATCATAATGTTGCAATGAGAAATCACATCAACTTTTCCCAGACATGCAAAGAATGGGGATATTAGGAACTGCAAAATTAAGTTCCCTTTACTTGGGTTGGCCCTCCAGATTTAGGAAATCTAATGGCTAAAGAAAATATTTTTAGAATATCTACACTGACCTCCTGCAACCCTGAAAAATTAGCATTTTGCAGAATTAACATGGTGGTAGAACTAAAGAAAAAATGAAAAAAGAGTCAGGGAACCAACATATGTGGCTACATTAAATATGAAGGAAAAAAGGACTGTATTTGAGCTGGGATAAGCTCAATAGATTATTGAGCTGGGATCAGCTCAATAGATTCTTGGAGCAGGAACCAAGAATAGCAAAAAGTAAATTCCCCAATGTGGCATGTGACTGAGGTCAAGTTCAAAAGAACTACGAAAGGAAAAAATCCTGGCCTTGATGTATTAGCAAGATAATTTTATCCAATCTTATAAGAACATTTAATAGCAATATTAAATAAATTACTTCCAAAAATGTGAAGAAAGAGCACTCCTCCAAAGCCTTTTATGAAAAAGATATATTTTTATATCTAAAACATGAAAGAATAAATCAAACAAGGAAACACAATGATAATATTAATATGTTTTAGAAAATTAAATAAATTCAATAATTCAAATCAAACTATAGTAATATATCCAATACATACCAATAAGGCCAATTAGGCTTATATTACAGATATAAAAATCTTCAACATTATGAAAACCATCAACATAATTGATCACATTACAACAAAATCACCCAAACCACATGATAATCACAGTGCATCTAGTAAAATGTCTTTGACAGAGTCCAACACTAATTTTCTTAAAATCCTCACAAAATATAGACATAGAAAGATTTATCATCTATCTATCTACACATATATTAATGTATATGCATATATATTTAACTAAAAATAAATAAACATTATAAGCAAAGTTTCTCCCCCAAAAATGTATTCCTATATGTATTCCTACATAAAGGATGCTCTCAGTTTTCAATATTATCTCATTTAGTTCTGGTAATGCTAGCAATATGACGAGTAAAAAGAATTTAAAATCATAAAGATCAGCAAAGAGATTACAAAACCATATCTATTTGTTTATGATGATATTTTACATAGACAGTATGGAGAAATCAGCAATGTAAGTAATTGAGATGAATAATAATATCTGCAATATCTCCAAGTACAAAATAAAGTTTTAAAAACCACAACATTTCTATATACGAATACCAAAATCCAGGCAGCAATAACAGGAAGTAAAATTTTATTTAAAATACATACAAAAATGCTGTAGTGGGTAGCTAGGTGGCACAGTGAATAGAGCACTGGCTCTGGAATCAGGAGGACCTGAGTTCAAATCCGACCTCAGATATTTAACACAAAAACTAGTTGTGTGACCTTGAGCAAGTCACTTAACCCACTGTAATATTTTTATCTATGATAAGGGATCATTAAAAAAACAATAATTTTCCCACCCTTGTTCCTCTCCCCTCTTGATGTTACAAATAATTCAGTTTGGGGTTAATATAGCTTTTCCCACCATCAAGAAAATGTACTTAACCACAAATTTTGTCTAAAAATGACAAAAATGGGGATTTTCTTAAATTGCCGTACTTTTTTTATTCCAAATAAAAAGATGAATGACACACTCTTTCTTAAAGTTTTCTAGGTAAGCATACTTTTTCATCCTCCTCCATTCAAGCATTTTAGTTATTTAGGTCATCAATGTTGCTATTTCTTTCATGTTTATTGACAGTATCAGAACTGAAAATGGTACTATGATTCAAAGAGCCAGTATGCATAGGTGTTGTACCAGAAGTATTTGTAAACTTACAAATTACTAATAAGGACCACTAACCCTCATTTGTACTAGTCTATTGGTAGCTAACAGGAAATTGTTGCCCTTAGAACAAATGTCAATAGATCCAAAACCCATAGCAATTCTATCATAGATATTTCTTTAAGGCTTGAGTTCCTATCAGCAATACCTACATAATTGATAAATGCCTGCATTTCTAACTCATTGGAATCCTTTTAATGTGAAGTGACCTTTGGCATTGATTTCCAATTCCTTTGGAGCTTTGCTTTAAAAAAAATAAGTGAAAGGATTAATGAGTTCCTGGAGCTTTTACCCAGCTGGGTGTTGCTGACTGTATAGATCTTCTTTTCAGGCCAGAGAGATGATTAAAACAAATTATGGTTCTACACTGATATAATGAAGCAAAAAACAATGAAATAAAGGACTTCCTTCAAGAAAAAACTATTTCTCATTTTGATGAGTATCTCTTTCCCTGGGCACCAGAAAGACTCATCAATCTACATAGGTCCTAGGGATTCTCTTTTGATACATTTTTTTCCCTGGGAAAACATTTCTTGTCTCTGAAATTATGAGTTTTCTTCAACACAATCATCATAGTTTGCTTGTATACAGACTGTTTAACTTTTTGACACAGTTCACAGGACCGTCAGTTGAAAGTCTCTTAGAGTTCATCTGGTTCAACCCACCTCCCCTATTTAATAGATGAAGAAAAAGACCAAAGTCACATGGATAGAATTTAACAGAGCTGAGATTCAAGGCTGAGAATTCAAAGCTAAGATTTCTGAATCCAGTTCAGAGTTTTGTATACTTTATGAAGCAACTGACCTATGAATTGGACAGGACTGATATCATTGTCTATTATAAAATGCAAAAATTGTACTTTTATTAAAAATGTATATGAGAAATATTTTGGATATGGTGCCATATGTGGATTATGCTTGCTTTCCGGGCATATGTTTAGTTTAACTAAAAGAGTGAATGATATTATCATGTCTAGCTCTAGATGGAACTTTAGAGACCATGTTTCATTCCCCAATTCCATAAAATCCAGTGGCTTTCCATTGCCTCTAAAATTGAAATAAAAACTCCTGTATTTATCTTTTAAAGCTCATTCAAGCTGATCCCCAAATACCTTTCTAGGTTTATTCTACATTACTCTCCTTGCTCACTATATGATCCAGTCCAAACACACTTAATCTTTGTTCCTCAAACATGACTTTCCTATCTCTGTGTTTTTGCATTGGCCTTCCACCAATCCAGGAATGTGCTCACCCTTCAACCCCATAGAGTCCCTCTCTCTTCAAAATAAACCATAATCACCATGTTTTCCTTTGATCCAGAAACACAAGCCTCATTGCAACTACTAGAATAAGGTACCCAATTTCCCAACTACAGGCCTCTTCTCTGGCTGCCCACCATACCTAGGATGTTATTCCTCTTCATCTCTGCCCCCTGACTTCCTAACTTCATCAAATCACAAATGAAATCTTCTAAGGGAACACTTTCCCAATCCTGTTTAATTCTTGATTATTTTCAATTTATCCTGCATGTAGTTTGTTTATACATTATTTTTTTTACATGTCACCACCTCCATTAGACTGTGAGCTCCTTGAGAGAGCCAAGATGGCAGAATAAAAGCACAAAATTGGCATGGGCTCTGGCAGCAACCACTTCCAATACCTGTAAAAAAAATGACTCTAAAATTATAAAACTACAGAACCCATAAAGTGAAAGAGAGAAACAAATCTCCTTCTGAAGGCGGCCTGAACAGGAAGGGTCTATCTCAGCATGCTAAGAGCCAAGCACAGTCCCACATGAGCCATGTGGTTCTGGTCCCAGGGTGGCCTGACCAGTGGTGGCCAGAACAGACTTCAGGAGAGTGAATCACTATCAGCTGTGGTGGTTTCCAGACTTCTCAACCCATAAAAGCCAAACAGAAAATAAAAGGTCAGTGGGGAACTATGTTGGAAGGGTAAAGAAAGAGCACAGTCTGGACCCTGCCCCTGAGGTAAGAAGTAGAGGACATGGAGGAAGTAGTTGCTGCCAACTGGCTGCTTCCAGAGCTCCTGGATTGCAGATTGTAGGGGGACCAAACGACCATTAGAGAGTAATCACCATTGCTTTGACCTGCTTGGATCTGGATCGCTGTCTTGGGTGGTGGTCCTGGGTATGTGGCCAGTGTGCCAAACCTAGTGGGGGCTATAGAGAGGGTGCCAAACTCAACGTGCTGTGAAAACCCCAATGATTTGGGACAAAGCTGTCCTCCCTGGAAGCAGAGTTCTACTGTGGCAAAGACCTCAAAAGTCAAGTAATTGGCAAGATGAACAAGCAGGGGAAGCTCAGTTAGTCAATACAATCCTTTTTTGGGGACAAAAAGAATCAAAGCATGGAACTGGAAGAGGACAAGGAAGTCAGAACTCCTGCATCAAAAGCTCCCAAGAAAAATATGATCTGCTCACATGCCATGGAGGAGCTCAAGGAGAATTTTGAAAATCAAATAAGAGAAGTGGAGGAAAAATTGGGAAGAAAAATGAGAATGAAGCAAGAAAATCATGAGAAATGAGTCAACAGCCTGCTAAAGGAGACCCCCCCAAAATACTGAAGAAAATAAAACCTTCAAAATAGACTATCTCAAATGGCAATAGAGGCCCAAAAAGCCAATGAGGAGAAGAATGCCTTAAAAAGCCAAATTTTCCAGATGGAAAAAGAATTTCAAAAACTCTATGAAGAGAATAAATCTTTCAAAATTAAATTGGAGTAAATGGAAGCTAGTGACTTTATGAGAAATCAAGATACTATAAAACAGATCCAAACAAATGGAAAAAAAAATAGAAGGCAATGTGAAATATCTCATTGAAAAAACCACTGACCTGGGAAATAGATCCAGGAGAAATAATTTAAGAATTATTGGACTACCTGAAATCCATGATCAAAAAAAGAGCCTAGACACCACCTTTCAAGAAATTATGAATCAAAATTGCCCCGACGTTCTAGAACCAGAGGGCAAAATAGAAATTGAAGGAATTCACCATTCACCTCTTGAAAAACATCCCAGGGGTGGCTAGGTGGCACAATGAGTAGAGTACTGGTCCTGGAGTCATGGGGACCCGAGTTCAAATCCTGCCTCAGACATTTAACACAAAAACTAGCAATGTAACCTTGGGCAAGTTATTTAATCCCAATTGCCCTCCGAAAAGCAAAAAAAAGCAGCATCCCCAAAAGAATAATCCAAGGAATATTATAGCCAAATTTCAGAGTTCCCAAGTCAAGAAGAAAATGCTGCAAGCAGTCAGGATGAAACAATTTAAGTATCGTGGAAACATAATCAGGATAACACAAGATCTAGAAGCTTCTACATTAAGGGATCAAGGGGCTTGGAATATATTCCAGAGGTCAAAGAAGCTAGGATTAAACCAAGAATCACCTACCCAGAAAAACTGAGAATAATGTTTCAGGGGAAATTATGATCATTCAGTGGAATAGAGGGCTTTCAAACATTCTGGATGAAAAAAACAGAGCAAACAGAAAATTTTACCTTCAAATACAAGAAGTAAGAGAAGCATGAGAAGGTAAACAGGGAAAAGAAATCATAAGGAACTTAATAAGAATGAACTATTTACATTCCTACATGGAAAAATGATAATTATAACTCATGTGACATTTCTCAATATGAGAATAGTTAAAGGGAATATATATGAATGTATAGGAGTGTGTAGGTTTGTATAAATATATATGTGAGTGTATGCATATGTGTGTACATGTATACATAGAGGGCACAGGATGAGTTGAATATGAAGAGATGATATCTAAAAAATAAAATTAAGAGGTGAGTGAGGAATATATTGGGAGAAGGAGAAAGGTAGAGATAGATTAGGGTAAATTATCTCATATAAAGGAGGAAAGAAAACACTGTTACAATGGAGGGAAAGAGCAGGAAAGTGAAGGGGAATGGGTCAACCTGATTCTCATTGAATTTAGCTTAAGGAGGGAATAACATACACCCTCAATTGGGTGTGTTACCCTACAGGAAAATAGGGGATAAAAGTGGGTATGATAGAAGGGAGGGCAGATTGGGGGAGAGGGTAGGTAGAAGCAAACGCTTTTGAAAAGTGTCAGGGTCAAAGGAGAAAATAAGTTGGGGGTGGGATAGGATGGAGGGAAATAGAGTTATTCTTTCACAATATATCTACTATGGAAATGTTTTTGTAATTACACATGTACAACCTGTATTGAATTTCTCATCTTCCAAGTGGGTAATGTTGAGGAGAGAAGAAGAGAAAAAATCTAGAATTCAAAGTTTTAAAACAAATTTTAAAAAATTTTGTTGGTGTTTTTTACATGCAACAGGGAAATAAGACATATAGGCACTGGGGTATAGAAATCCATTTTGCTCTCCTAGAAAGTTAGAGGGTGGATGGGGGAGGATATAAGAGAAAGCAAATTGGGGGAAGGGGTATTCAGTAGGCTCACTATTTTGAGGTGTGGGAAAGATAGGAAAAAAATTGTAACTCAGAATCTTGTGGAAATGAATGTTGAAAACGAAAAATAAATAAAATGGGGAAAATGTTTTTAAAAGAGCTATCTTTTATATTTCTTTGTGTCACCATGACTTAGTATAGTGACTGGGGCACAATGGGCAAAGTTTATTGACTGACTGACCTTTGACATGAAGTCTTTCCTGAGGCCCTCACCAGTTAGTGTCTTCTCTCCCACACTGCCTTATATTTAACAATTTTGTGTTTACTTGTAATTTTTCTATTTATATTTATTCTGTTTGTATTTTTATGTGCATTTATTGCCTCCCGTTGAATGTGGTCTATTTGAGTAGTTATTACCTTTTATTGTGTGTATGTATGTGCACCATAACATATATATATATATAAGTGTATGTATATGTTATATATATATATATATATCTATATATAATAATCAACACTTAGCCTATGCTTAATAGATGCTTATTGATTCAGCTGGTGCAGCCACTTCATTTTATAGACAAGGTACTTGAATCCCAGAGAAAATTATTGAGGATCACAGAAGTATTTTCAGAAGCAGGATTTGAATCAAGTCCTTTAAGTCTGTTTTTTTTTCTCCATTAAGCCATACTGCTTCTCAATTAAGCTGATGACTAGATGATGGCTTTTTTTTGTTCATGGTAATCCTGGAAAAATAGATAACATAGTACTGCACTATTTAATCTCTATTGAACTTAAAATTATATGGAAAGTCACTTAATGTAATCCAACCTTAGTATCTCCCCATCTGTAATATAGCAATTAAAGTAGCCATAGTGTCCACTTCACCTGGTTATTGTGAGATTCAAGTAAAATATTAAGTACAATATTTTATATGTGTTACATATATTTTGAATGTCACCTATTATTTTAAATGTGCAATCCTTTGCAGTTTTAAAATAGTTTTCATACATATTATTTCAATTCATGATCACAGAACATCAACTATTCTTTCTTATGAATTTCTTCTTTCCATTGTCATATTTTGCTACTTCTACTTTCCTTTAATAATTTTCTTTTCTTTATTTCTAAATAATTTGAACTTCACTTTACCCTATTAGCTTATGCCTCTTTTCTTTCCCTCCATCCATTTTCTATTTTTTTTCTAGTAATTTGTTCCTTATTTTCCCCTTTAGATTTCTCTATTCCACTGAACTCACTGTTTCTAGTTTCTGTTCTTATGCTAGGTGTTCTTGCAGAATATCCAAGTACCGCCTGTATTTATGCCTGTGAAAATTAGTTCTCTTTTTCAGCTATTATTCCTTTCAGGTTCATAAATATTCTCCCTACTCACTTTGATTGACTCTTCCAAAAGCAGTTCTTTGAGGCAAGTTTGACATGAAGCAAGAGAAGAAAGTAGGCGGATGCTATTCTGAGCATAATGAGTTAATAATACTTGTTAAAGAGTGACTAACCAATTCCAGAATAGAGCCATTTCACATTATGATTTTTATTAAAATTATTAGGGAATGAACACAATGCTTTTATCAGACTTCTGTCAGTCCTGAATGGCTCATAAGGTAATCAAGACAGAATGCCTCAGAGCTTTGCCTAGATTTAGTATCACCTTTTTAAGAATTCATTTGATATGAAGTTGACTATTCTATGAATTACTCCTTTAACTCAAGAATAGGTTAAAACTAAGGAAATCCTGGAGTTCGTTTTCATTGGACTTAAATTTGTTCATTATCAGCTTTCAAATTTATCCACGAAAAAATCAACATTTCCTAATGGTAAATATAATAAAAATGTTTGCTATCTCAGAAATGACAGGCACATACCATAGATATTATGACCTCTCTTTTCATTGATGTGAATTCAGGCATCAGAAAAATTGGTCCCAATGTTTTAAGTGGCGAGTCCATAGTTTAGAGCTTATAGGAAACCTCACAAATTGAACAGAGATCCTTCATTCCTGAATCTGGTACAAAATGATTGGCTGGGCATTGCTGTCAGTCACTGCTACAAATACTGCTAAACTGAGTTTCTAGCTTAGAGACTCTGCTATACCCCAAACCTCCACTATCTGTTTGTATAGGAGATAGATTCCTTAAAACCAAGCCAAAGCCAACTTGTAAATAAAGTGAATTCCACATCATTGGGCTTTGATTATTACACTTAAGCTGTCTACAAACCACAGGAAAAAGCTAGTGTTTATTTAACAGACCCTGTGAGGCTTGCTGTTGTTTAATGTGTGGCAGTGGGAGGTAATGTGAAAATTAAGATTTGTGATTCTATTCACCTAGTGATGGGAAGTCTCTAGTAAAAGAGAATGGGAATACTACAAAAAAATACTTTCCCTTCAATATTAAAACAGTTGTCAAGAGTTTCTCTTTATAATGTTAACATATTTATCTTTCTAGTGAATAATTAAAGAGAGCTGGACCTAGACTAGAGTCACGATGACCTAATCTCAGACTTACTAGCTGTGTGACTCTGGGCAAGTTACTTAATCTCTCTCCCTCAATTTCTTCAGCTATAAAATGGGTATAATTATAGCACTTGCCAGGAGGTAAGTTGTCAACTGAGATAATATGTGGAAAGCCTTTAGCACAGTGCTTGACACAGAGTAGTTATTTAATAAATGCTCGTTTCCTTCCTAGTGGGAGGTTCTTGAAAAATTGGAGTATTAGAGATGATGATGATGATGATGATAATGATAATGAGTTATCTAAGTGATTTGAATATTCCCTTAAGTGATGAAGATGGAACTCTATCTTTGAAACCCCATCCTCTGACTCTTGTCTATGCTCCCATAAAGTTTGCTATAGGAATTTCATCTTATCATTATGAGAATATAAGTGGAGCATGTGGGCAGTCCATTGGTTACTTCTATCCCTTATCATGTGGCAATTCCTTCTTTATTGTCCATCATGCTTTCCTTAGATGATATCCTTTATTACAATGTGGTTGTAGGGTTGCAAGTCCATGGAACACTAGAGTGTCTAAAGAAATTTTTTAAAAGATGGCCATTACTCAGATATAAATATACTATTGCATAATAGGTATGAGGATACTAGAACAAAAGATGTGGAACTACAGAGAAGAACCAGAGTCAAGGATGCAAATCAAGAAAATAACAGTAGCTGGCACTAATTGAGTGTTTTAAAGTTTGCAAAACGTTATTATATTTGAGTGTCTCAAAAACTCTGTGAGATTAAGTACTACAGGAATTATATAATCCTCATTTTTCCAATGAGGAAAGAAGTTCATATAAATGAAGAGACTTGCTTATCACAATATTAGTGTCAAAGATGGAGTCTGAACCCAGATCTTCCTGGCTTTTAAATTCAGCCCTTATTCTATTCTGAGGTGCTAATTGATAATAATGACTTAAAATTGAAGCTAATATTTATAGAGGGCTTTAAAAATGCAGAGCATTTTATACATATTATTGCCTTTATTCCTCACAACAACCCTGGGAGGCTGGTGCTACTACAACCTCCACTTTACAGATGAGGAAAGTGAAGCAGAAAAAGGTTAAATGACTGTCCAAAGGTAACACAGCAAGTTAAGTGTCTGAAGCAAGATTCAAATTTAGGTCTTCCTGTCTCCAAGGCCAGATACAAATTAGCCTTTTTTTGGTTGAAATGTCACACACTCGTGTCTCTCAATCATTGAACTCTATCAGTTGTGCCAGTTAACTGCCTAATGAAACATAATCAACTCAAGTTTTTTATTCCTCTCCAGGGCATACTCAGGGAAAGTCATTTGGATTGATTTTAAAAGATCTTTTAAAAAAATTTTTTGCTAGTAAAGTGTATTTAAAAAGATGACTGCAATGGAAAATATTGTAGAGTATATTAAATATCAGAGGGTAATTACGTCTGTTCAAGAATAAGAAGTAGGCTCTATGTATCTTTAGCTAGGATGTAGCAACATGATACATGGGAAAGAACTGGATTCTTTCTCTGTCTCTGCAATTAACTTGCCATGTGCCCTTGGGCAGGTAACTTAGCTATATGGACTTCAGTTTCCTCAAATATACACTGATAAGTTTGGTTACATAATTCCAAAGGTATTGCAATTAGAGCTATTGGAAATAGCTCTAAAAGTGTCCATAATTATTTGTGTGTCATAGACATCTTTGATAATCTGATGAAGCACAGGAAACCCTTCTCAGAATATACTCTTCATTAAAAAAATTCAGAAGATTACCAAGGAAACCAATATTATTGAAATAATTTATCTATCTATTTTTTTATGTTCACAGACTTCAGGTAAAAACTCTTTTCTAAATTTCTATGAGTATATCATTAGCAGGAGCCATAGTTATACTACCCAATAGGGCAATACAAACTTTCTGGACTATTCCACCAGGTGGAGAAGGAAGCAGCCTAACTCTACTATGCCTAGTTCCTACTGTTATCCAATAAGAAAAAACTGATTCTCAACTCCTACCCTCATTGTAAAAAGTTCAGTCAAGTTCATGATTCCAGGCAGTTTCCCTAGAAAGTCACAGCTATCTCACATTCTAGGTATAACCCTGGGACTACTTCTACTCCTATAACTCATGAGCCCTCTGTGGGCTCAACTTATAAAGCTCCAACTATCTTTCCAACACTCTGATGGCCACATTGGGCCACATAATCAGAGCTACTCAACCACTGGGAGACAAGCAATCAAGGTAGGTGTGAAGACACATATTTAAGCACAAACAGGAATACAGAAAAAGAGTCAATCAGAGGAATCAGTCTAAAGAAGTTTCATTTCATTTTGCAGCAGAAGTCTCAGATAATACATTCATTCATGAGTAGATTCTAGCACCCAGCTGAGCAACCCATTCAATATAAGTAAATTACCCCAAGGAGAGTTACATTAAGATACAGAAGTCATAAAGGATTTCTAGTCCAAGAAGGGCCAGAGTTTATGTTCTTCTTTTTACATACATATATCACACACTTATATGTCACAATTCTCTTTGGAGTTACTCTTCCTATGGACAAAGAGTTTATTTCAGGGAGAATACTCCACAAGTTTTCTTGGTTTTGTATCAACTGCCTTTACTATATCATCTTAGTAAATTTCTTTGATAAAATCCAATTATATATGCATGTCAATCATTGAGGAATAGAATAACCCTGGGGGCTTATGAGATATAATGGTAAGACTAGCTACCCATAAGATTATCCCTAGAAGATAATGTGGCAACAACCCTTTGAAGAACCAAATTGAGAGTGTGTGCAAATTTGGGAGGGTACCCAAGTGGGGGTGTTATAATGCTGAAAATTTCGGTTATTAGGAGTTTGCTATTATTTCATGTAGAAAATCGTCTATATCTTTTCTCAAATTCTGTATTTAAATATTTAAAAAGCCACCGTTTTTTATCTGTATCTAATTCTATTTTTTAATTAATTAATTTGTTTATTTATTTATTTAGTTATTTTCAAATCAGAGGCTTTATTAACTTCTGGTTCACATAATTCATTTCTGCCAGATTTTGAGTTATAAATTTAGTCCCCATTTTTCCCCTACTCACTACCCCCAAATAATGATCCCACTGGATATCCCCTCCTCCAATCTGGTCTCTCCCCTATCTTCTCCCATACCCCCTTTGACTTTCCAGTAGGGCATGGTGAATCTCTATGCGCCAGGGCCTATATATCTTATTTCCCAGTTACATGTAAAATAATATTAATAATAGCATATGTATATATACATATATATATATTTAACATTTGATTTTAAAACTTTGAATTCCAGATTCATTCTCGTCCTGTACTCTTGTACACACATACAACTATGCAAATAGTGTAGCTATGCAAAACATTTCCATAGTGGATATATTGTAAAAGACTGACTATATTTCCCTCCCTCCTATCCCACCTCACACTTGTTCTATTCTCTACTTTGATCTTGTCCCTTTTCAAAAGTGGGGGCTTCCAACTTCCCCCCCTAGCCTGCCCTCCCTTCCATCATCCCCCCTCTCATCCCCTTCCCCCATACTCTCTTGTAGGGTGAGATATCTTATTTACTGTGTATGTCATTCCCTCCCTAAGCCAAATTCAATGAGAATAAGGTTGACCCATTCCCTTATGCCTTACTGTTCTTCCCCTCCATTGTAACCATTTCCCCTTTTCTCTTCTATATGAGATAGTTTACCCCATTCTGTCTCTCCCCATCTCCTCTCATTATATTCCTCCTAATCTCTTAATCTCACCTTTTAAGTAGCATTCCTTCCTATAAAATTGGTCCTGTGCCCTCTATCAATGTATACCTGTAAACATATACACACACATCCATATATGTATTCATATGCCAATATACTCACCTATATAAACATATATATGTATACATATATGTTTATCTATCTAGCTATCTATATCTATATCTATCTATATATATATATATATATATATATATATAATACCTTCAACTATTTTCATACTGAGAAAAATTTCATCAGTTACAATTATCATTTTTCCATGTAGGAATGTAAATAGTTCAACTTTGATAAGTTCCTTATGATTTCTTTTCCCTGTTTGCCTTCTCATGCTTCTCTTGCTTCTTGTATATGAATGTCAAATTCTCTATTCAACTCTGTTTTTTTTTTTCATTAAGAATGCTTGAAAGTCCTCTATTTCATTGAGTAACCATATTTTTTCCTGAAACATGATACTCAGTTTTTCTGGGTAGGTGATTCTTGGTTTTAATTCTAGCTCCTTTGACCTCCAGAATATCATATTCCAAGCCTTTTGATCCCTCAGTGTAGAAGATGCCAGATCCTGTGTTATCCTGTTTGTGTTTCCACAACATTAAAATTGTTTCTTCCTGGCTGCTTGTAATATTCTCTCCTTTATCTGGGAACTCCAGAAGCTGGCTATAATATTCCTAGGAGTTTTCTTTTTGGGATATTTTTCAGGAGGTGATCAATTGGTGGATTCTTTCAACCTCTATTATGACCTCTGGTTCTAAAGCATCAGGGCAGTTTTCCTTGAGAATTTCTTGAAGGATAGTTTCTAGGTTCTTTTTTTGATCATGGCTTTCAGGTAGTCCAATAACTTTTAAATTATCTCTCCTGGATCTATTTCCAGATCAGTGGTTTTCCCAATGAAATATCTCATATTACCTTATATTTTTTCCTTTATTTGGATGTTTAATTGTATCTTAATTTCTCATAAAGTCATTAGCTTCCATTAGCTCCAATCTAATTCTGAAGGAATGATTCTCTTCAGTGAGCTTTTGAGATTATTTTTCCATCTGGCAAATTCAGTTTTTAAGGCATTCATCCCCTCATTGCCTTTTTAGCCTCTTTTGCCATGAGTTAGTCTATTTTTTTTTAAGCAATCGGGGTTAAGTAACTTACTCAAGGTTACATGGCCAGTTATTCCTGGGTGTGGTGCTGAGTATCTGAGCATGGGATTCAATCTCCAGGTCATCTTGACACTGGAGCCGGTGCTCTTACTTGCTTGAGCCACCTGGCCACCCCGTCAGTCTATTTTTTAAGGTGGTATATTCTTCAGTCAGTTTCTTGACTCATTTCATATTTTTTGTGTGTCATTTTCATTTCTCTTCCCAATTTTTCCTCCACTCCTCTTATTTGCTTTCAAAAATCCTTCTTAAGGTCCTCTATGGCCTGTAACCAGCTCCTATTTTTCTTTGAAGCTTTTGGTGCAGGAGTTCTGACTTCACTGTTTTCCTCCTATTCCATGCTTTGATCCTTTTTGTCCCCAAAATAATAGTGTAAAGTTGGGTTGCTCTGTTTGTTTTGCTTCCTTTGACTACTCATTTTGCCACTCAATTACTTGACTTTTGGGCTTTTTGCCACAATAGGACTCTGCTACAAGACAGGGGAGCTTTGTCCCAAATTCTGAGTTTTTCTCAGCTGCTGACAGTATTACTTGGCTGCCCTTTCTGAAGCCTCCACATACTCTGGCAAACTGGTCCACCACTCTAGGGCCTCCACCCAAGACTGCAATCCAGATCCAAGCAGGTTATAGCAAGATTGATTACCTGTTAGATTGGTCACTTGGTCCCCCCTACAATTTGCAGGCCAGGAGCTTAAGCAGCCACATGTGACTGCTACTGCAGGGCCAGGTTTCTCGCCCCAAGGGCAAAAGCCGACACACTCCCAAATACTGGATCCCAAAGGCCACTCTGCACTGACGTCTCACTTTGTCCTTGGCATCTATTTGTTGATAATTCTGGAAACTGCCACGGCTGATGGTGATCTGAAGTCCCTCCAGCCAGAAGCTTGTCAGGCCCACTCTGAGACTAAAACCTCTGTCCCAAGTGGGCCTGGGCTCAGCTCCCAGAGTGCTGTGCTGGCCACTTCCTGCTGACCTGCCTAGCTGTCCTGAGTGGGAAGTTAGCTTCTCTGTGTCATTTTATGGGTTCTGTAGCTCCAAATTTTCTTCAGAGTCACCTTTTACATAAATTGGAGGAGGTCAAAAGCCACCATTTTTATAATGCTTAAAATTACTTCAGATACTCTACTTTATATTTATCACTGTTAAATGTCTTTTTATTGTAGTCATACCAATATTATAATGTATTGAGAATTTTTTTATGGGGGGCAGTGGGTGGGTCCAGGCTGTCATTAAAGACATTAACTGGTTTGTCTTTGTCTAATTTTGAGTCAAGTGAACATTCATGGCGAAGAAGAGGAAACTAAGGGTAATAATGAAATAAAAAGTAGAAGGGAAGAAGATTGATCAGCAACAGATCTCAAACTGTACTATAAATCACTAATCATTAAATAAATTTGGAACTGGTTTAAAAAGAGGTTAATCAATGGAACAGATTAGTTATACAACATACAGAAAGAAATAAACACAAGAGCATAATTTTTGACAAAAACAAAGACCCCAGTTACCTATTGAAGACTCACAATTTGAGTACAATTCTCTGTGAAAATAGTAAAGCAGAGGGAAATGATGTTAGTCTTCACAAAATGGCTACTATGAAAATGTTTTGTATAAGTACACATGTATAACATATTGAATTGCTTTTCTTCCCATTGGGGGAATGAGGAAGGAAGAAGGGAGAGAATCTGGAACTTATAGTTTTAAAAACATATGTTAAAAAAAATTGTTACATGCAACCGGGAAATTAAGATATACAGGCAATGGGATATAGAAATCTATCTTGCCCTACACAAAAGTAAAGGATAAGGGAGTAAGGGGAGGGATAGGGGAGGATATATGAGAGGGAAGACTGGGGGAAGGAGTAATCAGCATGCTTGCTATCTTGAAGTGGGTGTAGGGGAGAGATGGGGAGAAAATTTGGAACTCAAAATTTTGTGGAAATGAATGTTGAAAACCAAAAATAAATAAGTAAATTCTGACTAAAAAAATAGAAATAGTAAAGCAGTATGGCAGAAATTTATTGATCAGTACCTCACACTATGTAGTAAAATATACTCCAAATGAATATGCAACTTAGACATTAAAAAGTTATTTCATAAATAAGAGAACGTAGGAAAAATACTTGCCTTGCCAGCCTATGAATAGAAGATTTCATGCAACAAAAAACATCAGAGATCTCCTATCCAAAATATATAAGGAATTGATTCAAAGAAAATTAAATTTCTTCAATAAACCATCAAGAAATATGAAGATGCTATTTTTAAAGGAAGAAATCAACCTATTAAAACTATATGGAAAGTGGCGGCCAGGTGGCTCAGTGAGTAAGAGTATTGGCTCCAGTGTCGGGATGACCTGGATCAAATCCGGGCTCAGATACTCAGCACCACACCCAGAAATAACTGGCCATGTAACCTTGGGCAAGTTACTTAACCCCGATTGCTTTAAAAAAAAAAAACTATATGGAAAGATCCTCCATTTCACTAATAATTAGAAAAGAGTAAATCAAAAGTAACTCTAATATTCTTCCTCACATTTATCAGACAGGCAAAGGTGAGGGGAAAAGTAAAAGGACCCCTGAAGATGTTAATATATACATGTAATCTCTGCTCCTTGAGAGATTGAAGTTGATGGATCTCTTGAACTCAGGATTTCTGTGCTTCAGGGGACTCAGCCAATCAGATGTATGCACTAGATTTGGCATTAACATTATGAGCTTCTAGGCCTGGGAGTGGAGAATGATAAGAGAACACCAGGTTACCTAAGGAGAAATGAACTAGCCCAGATCAGGAGAAAAGACCACATTAAACTCATGTGAATTGCTTATTAGACCTTGCACTTCTAGCCTGGACAAGATAAAGAGAAAATTTTTAAAAATAAAACATGACTGCGCACACATACACACACATATGTGTATATTATTTATAACATGTTTAATTTTAAATATGCATATCATAATCTACTGTGGTATACATGTATGTGTCAGTATGTATGTACATGTTGTGTGTACATGTATATATGAATGGAACAATAACAAAAGTTTGGAGGGCTGTGGAAAAACTGTGAATTGATCTACCAATAATACATTATTTTACCCATTTTTCCATTTGGAGCCCCATCCAGACAGTTATAAAACTGTGCAGATCTTTTTTACCCAGATGTCCTAGTAGGCCAATACCCCACAAGAAACAAGAAAAGTATCTTTGTATACAAAAATATTTATAGCAACTTTTTCTCCAGTAGCCCCAACCTGATAACTAACAATATGCCCTCAAACTGGAGAACAACTAAACAAACTATAATGTGAGTATAATGAAATATTATTATACCATAAGAATTAATGAAATTAATAATTTCAGAGCAAACTAGGAAGTCCTCAGATGAGCTTATTCAGAGTGAAGTGAGTAGAACGAGGAGAATAATTTCTACATTAGTAACTACATAATTCCCCCCTGGATCACTGTCTTGTCCTGCTTGAGTAATTAGACTAAACCATAAGCCTTGTTGAGTAGGGTTGCCCAAGATGGACAGGTCATAGTAGAAAGTTCTGACAAAAGGTAATCTACTGGCAAAGAAATTGGCCAACCACTCTAGTATCTTCATCAAGAAAATCACATGGACTATACTAAAATGATAAAATAAATGACACTAGATGATGAACCCCTCAGGTCAGAAGGTGCCCAGTTACAGTACTGGGGAAGAATGAAGGACAACTAGAAGTAGTTTGAGTTCTAATGAAGCAGCTGGGCTATAGCCATAAGGAAACTTAGATGTGAATGTGTCTGGTGATAAAAAGAAAGTCCAAATGCTATAAAGATCAATAGTGTATAGGACTGAAAGTCAGATCTATCAACTAAACCAGCCTGTATGTGGTCAGACAGGAAATGGAAAGATTAACCATTGACATCCTGGGTGTCAGTGAATTCCAATGACCTGGGTAAATTTAATTCAGGGAAGCATTACATATATACCATTGACAAGAATCCCTTAGAAGAAATGGAGTACTCCTCACAGTCAATAAAATGATGAAAATAAAGCAATACTGGATTATAATCTCAAGAATGATAGACTGATATCTGTTTGAATTCAAGGCAAACTGCTTAATATAACAGTAATACAAGTCTATGTTCCAACCACTAATGCTGAAGAAGCCAAAGTTGTTTAGTTCTATGAAGACCTACATCTTCTAGAAATAACAGCCCCCAAAAGTCACATTCGTCATAGGGGATTAGAATGTTAAAGAAGGGAATCAGAAAAATAATTGGAGTAAGAGTTAATTTGGTTTTAGAGTACAAAATTAAGGAAGGATAGAGACTAATAGAGTTTTGTCAAGATGACTTCCATTATCATAGCAAATGCACATTTTTCTTTGCTTTTTGTTTGGAGGGCAATTGGGGCTAAGTGACTTGCCCAAGGTCACACAGCTAGTTTTTGTGTTAAGTGTCTGAAGCCAGACTTGAACCCAGGTCCTCCTGACTCTAGAGCCAGTGCTCTATTCACTGCACCACTTAGCTGCCTCGGCAAATGCACATTTTCAACAATCAAAAAGGTTACTCAACATATGGACATCACCAAATGGTCAATATTTAAATTAGATTGATTGTATACTTTGCAGCGTAATGGTGTAAAAATGCTATATAGTCAGTTAAAATATGACTTGGAGCTGACTGTGGCTCAGATCATGAAATTCTTATTGTAAAATTCAGACTTAAATTGAAGAAAGTAGGAGAAAAACCCATGAGATCATACAGTTATGACCTAAATAACATCCCTTATGAATGTTTAATGGAAATGATGGGTAGATTTAAGGGATTAGAATTCAAAGATAACAGTGCCTGAAGAACAATGAGCAGTGATTTGTGATACCCTATAGAAGGCAGCAATGTCAAAAAAAAATCCAAAGGAAAAAAAAAGAGCAAAAAAGTAACCTAATGAGGCTATAAAAATATCTGAGGAAAGAAGGAAAAGGAAAAGGAAAGGAAAAAGGGAAAGATATACCCAACTGAATGCAGAGTTCCAGAGAAATGTAAATAGACATAAGATTTTCATAAATGAACAATACAAAGAAATAGAAGAAAAACATTGAAAGAGAGAGACAAGAGGTCTATTGAAGAAAATTAGAGATATAGAGGGAATGTTTCATGCAAAAATGGGCAAGATAAAAAACGAAAATAGTAGGAAATTTTCAGAAATAGAAAAGATTACTAATTAGTGGCAAGACTATGCAGAAAAACTATGCAAGAAGCATCTTAATATCACTGAAAAACAAGTTGGTATTGGTTACTGATTTATAGCCAGATATCGTGAAAAATGAAATCAAGTGTTCCTTCAGAAACATTGCCAATGATAAGACTAGTAGAGATTAAGAAATACCAGCTGAGCTATTTAAAATTCCAATAGATGGTGCTGTTAAAGCGCTGCACTTAATATGCCAGCAAATTTGAAAAACTTAACAGTTACCATTGGGTTGGAAAAGATTCATTTATGTCCCAATCCTAAGGAAGTACAATGCCAAAGAATGTTCAAATTACTAAACAATTTTATACATTTCACAAACCAGCAGGGTTATGCTTAATATTCTGCAAGCTAGGCTTCAGCAATATGTGAACCAAAAATTACTAGAAGAACAAGCTGGTTTTCAAAGGAACAGAGGATCTAGAGACCAAATTGTCAACATTTATTTATTATGGAGAAGTAAGGAAGAAAAACACCAACTTCTGCTTTATTGACTATACTAAAACCTTTGAACTGTGTTCATCACAACAAAATGTGGCAAGTGTTTGTAGATGGAAATAAAAGATCATATTACTTGTCTCCTGAGAAACCTGTATGTGGGCCAAAAAGTAAGAATTAGAACTGAATATGGAACAAGTGATTCATTTAAGATTTGAAAAGGAGTACAATATGGCTGCATATTGTCACCTTATTTAACTTATATGCAGATGACATGATGAGAAATATCAGTCTGGATCTATCAAAAGCCAGAATTAAGACTACCAGTAGAAATAAGAAAAGTCTCAGATATATAGATATTACTACTATGATGGCAAAAAGTGAAGAATAATTACGATGTATCTTGATGAGTGTAAAAGAGAAGAGTGTAAAAGTTGACTTGAAGCTTAACATAAAAAAAATAACCACTAAGATCTTGTCAACTGGTCTCATCAATTACTGGAAAATAGAGGGAGAAGAAATAAAAGCAGTGTCAAAATCCTTGCAGATGGCTACTGCGGTCATGAAATTAAGAGATGCTTGCTCCTTGGAAGGAAATATGCCACATCTGGACATCATAATAAGAAACAGAGACATATTTTGCTGACAAAAGTGTCTATAGTCAAAGCTATGTTTTGTTTTGTTTTTTCTACTAGCAATGTATAGCTGTGAGAATTGGACTATTAGGGAACCTGAAAGGCACAGAATCAATGGTTTTGAATTGTGGTAGTGGAGAAGACTTCTGAGAGTTCCTTGGATATCAAAGAGATTGAATCAATTAATATGCAAAGAAATTAACTCAGACTGTTCACTAGAAGTCCAAATAATTAGGCCGAAGCTTAAATGCTTTGGCCACATATATCACCAATGTGATGCCCACAGTGACTGCTATGAATATTCAGGTAATTTTCCATGTTTGAATCACAAGATATAATAGACTCTCTTCTTTGAAGGCAAAACCAAGATATTTATTCATATTACAGGAAGTCAAATCCACCATGGTAATAAAGAATTTGGTACATATTACCAGTGTAGGGAGCACTGCCATCCCCAAGCCTTCCCTCTGTCAGGCCTCCCCCACAAATTACCTTAGGCAAAATGCTTCTCTCTCACTCACAATGACTACTCTTCATCTCTCTGCCTCCTATTTCTCTCTGCTCCACCTCTCTCTCTTCCTGTTCTACTCTTCCTGTTCTCTTCTCATGCTCTGTTGGGTAAACTCCTCCCACACTGAGCTCCATATGACTCAACTGTGGACCAGTTCAGAGCTCAAAGAAAGTCATATGGGCCTTCAAATTCCCTTAATATTACACCACATAATGAGAATCTAGGACTCATTAAAAGGTATTGATGTTGAGGGTGATTGAAGACAAAAGGAAAAGGGGATGGCAAAGGATAAGATGGATAGATAGTGTCATGTAAGCAATGAACATGATCATAGACAGACTTCAGGAGATAGTAGAGGATAGAAGTGACTGACATGCTATGATTAGGTCATGAAGAGTCAGACTGTGAACCAAAAGTGACAGCAAGTGGAGTTTAATAGCCAGCAGCTGCAAAGGGTGAACAACACCCAAATCAAGCAGACCCGAAGAGTATGTGCTCGGGGTTTATAAAGGCAAAAACCTCAACTTAATGGTTAGATTACACAAGCAGAGAAGTACAGAAGCCAAAGACAGCAATCAGTGCATTGACCAGCAATCAATTTGTTGCACCACTGGAAAGTCCCCAAGTCTATCCCTAGAACTAAAAAAAAGGGGTTTGGGTTCCAGGTGGTGGGTTTGGGCAAGTCTCCTAGGTGAACTTACCTAAGACAGGAGAGATGGAGAGGTTCACAAAATGATGGTTATAACAATCCCCACTTCTTTTTGCCAAGAGTCAAACCCTTGACTCACAATTGGTGAAAACAAACAAGGACCTACAGTGAGGGCCAGGTCGAGAAGTAGTAACAGTCCAGCTAAGGCAGAGATCAGTGTGGTCAACCATGGGGATGTCTGAAACAGACTGTGGTACCAATTTTCAACATTTTCCCTCTCCTACCATCTGGTCTCCATGTTCTTGTGAAACAGAGAGAGACTTTCCTGGACTATGCCAGAATTGTTGGCATAGAAATAACAGACCTCCCCTAGTGCAGCACAGAGGCCTCCATGTTTTATAAATAGGAGATCCAAGCCTTTGCGGTTCTGGAGGACCATCTCTGTCAGCTTGTGTAGCAGCAAGCACCCTGGAGTCCCTAGGGTGGCTGCTCACACAGGTTCTTGGATCTGCTTTGTTAAAGGAAAGCAACTCAAAATGGGTTAACAAGCTTACTTTAATCAGTCAGACATATATCGTTTACCTTGTTCAGGAGAAAAGGTCAGCACCCTGAACCTCAAAGTATAGAGGCATAATTATCAAGACAGAAACATCAAGTAGACAGATTTCCAAACTGTCCAACCATTACATCCATACCCAGTCAACATCTGGGTTTCCACATTCTGGGTTTTTCAAAGCCGGGGGACTCTCAACAACGGCTTCCCAGAATTCAGATCAAATCACAGAACACTTCTCAAAGTGAGTCCCAAAACAAAGCTACACATCAGGGCTTATATAGCCTTCTCCTGGCTCAGAGAATGTAACAACCTTATTGACCCACTGGCCAATCAAAAAGTATCTACTGAAAAACAAGCCTCCCTCCCCAGGCTTCTGCTGCACTTTAGCCTAGGGGCAGGGAAGATCTTTAAAATTTACATTCTTATTACAGCTTGTTAACCTGTTTCTTGAGTTGGGAGATAGAGTGCTCCAGATGGCTAGATCTGGAGCCAGGAAATAGAGGGAGCCTGAAGAGGTAGCAGAGACAGTAATTGTGACTTTAAAAGAGGGCAAGACCAGACAAGTACCAGAGCCCTGGATATCCCCTAGAGTTAAACTTGGTTGATCCCTGTCACATGCCTCAGAACTGGATGCTTGGGAGACTTCCTCAGGGAGGGCTAGACCAACATAAAAGGGGGGCTGGCCATCCATGCAAAGTCAACAATCAGGGCCAAGGTCAGGTCAGGAAGTGTTATAGCTATACAAGGTGGGGGGTGGGGGGGGAGAGCTGGGGCTATGTTTCATCTGTCCCTGTCTCAGTGGGTCCCGAGGAGGAAGTTGTATTCCCCCCTCAAAGAGCTACAGCCCAAATTCACTTGGGAGAAGGGATGAATGTCTCAGCCTATTTAGTTTCTTCAGGCTGAAAAGGGGAGTAGAGCTGTCCCTGTCTCAGTGCATCCTGAGGAGTACATTGACTGTAACTGAGCATAGATTTTATCCAGGGAATGGTGAGTATGGACTGGTATCCACTGCTTGCTGCAAATTGTAGGTGAATTAGCCTGTAATCTGAGAGACACAAATCTGACAGGTAAGTTCAATATGCAGGGTCCAAGATATAAGGAGAAAGAGAAAGTTCCACTCCTACCCCCTCAACCCCAGCTGGCTGCATTTTGAATCTTATAAGGTGACAGACTCAGATATTTTTGACACATACACAGAGCACACAGAAAACAATGATGTCTCTCCACAAGAAGTTGGAAAAACTCCCTTGGAAGAACTCCCCCAAAATCCAATCAAGAGCTTGAGCCAGGACTTGAAAAACAGGAGGACACAGAAGAACAAGAACTGCACAGAAATCCCTAAATGAACAGTTTGTGCACATAACAATTATTAATTATTAAACCAGACCATAGACGATTCCCTGACATCTCAGGGATGGCTGAGGAACAGGCTCTTACTACCATGTCCGGCAACCTACCCTCACCAGAAACAGAAAAATCACCCCCAGAGGACAGATCAGGACTCCATGATAGCTCATTACAGGGAAAAATTGGAGTCAAGGAGGGATTAGGCTAACTCTGCCCAAGTTCTGGGAGGTGGAGGCCCTCAGGTCTCAGTGGTGATGCAAAATGCTGCAATCTCTCTGGGGCCTCCAAAATGTTGAACCTAAAGTGACAGCAAGTGAGACCATTTAGAGTTTTAAGTGGAGTTTAAAAGCCAGCAGCTGCAAGGCGTGAAAAATACTCAAATCAAGTAGCCCCAAGGAGTATGTGTGGGGTTTATAAAGACAAAAACCAGAACTCAATGGTTAGTTTACTGAAGCTGGGAAGTACAGAAGTCAAATATAGCAATCAGTTTGTTGCCCAGCAATCAATGTGTTGCCCCACTGGAAAGGCCCCAAGTCTATCCCTAGAACTAAACAAAAAGGGGGGTCTATGAGTTCCAGATGGCAGGTTTGGGCAAGTCTCCTAGGCAAACTTACCCAAAACAGGAGAGACAGGGGAGGTTCACAAAATGGTGGTTATAACAAGAAATGACTAAAAAACAAACTACATAATAGGTAAAAACAATTTTGAAAGACTTCAGGGTTATGATCATTGCAACGTTTACTGATGAATCCAGAGGACTGAGCATTTAACATGTAATACACCTCCTGAAAGAGAGGTAATGGACTTAAAATGAACAAGTTTTTAGATATGGCCAATGTGGCAGTTTGTTTTACTGGACTAAATCTATTTGTTTTGTGGCTTTTATTTCTCATTTTAAATTATTCAGTTGGGAGAGGCAGTGGGAGGAAGCACTATGAATGCTTATAAAACAGAAAGATAGATAAATAGATACCATGAATTTGCTTTTTTGCAATTTTAACCATTGCTAATAGTTCTCTTCCACTTACAAGCAGATTCTAATCCCTGTTTTGTATGACAGCTCATATCATACTTGAAGACATCTTTCATGTCTTGCTTTAATATTCTCTTCTCATGGTTAAATATCCATCATTCCTTAAACTAATCTTATGGCAAGAGCAAGACCCTTCACCATTCTGGTTTCTCTCCTCTGATTGCTATCCATTTTATAGTGTCTTTCTAAAAATATGGTGTAAACCAAACACAGTACTTATGATTAAAAAGCAAAACAAAATAAAGTAAAAGAAAACAAACAAACAAAAAACAAAGCAGAGTACTGTAGGACAATTGCAAGCTTATTTCCTCTTAGAGAAAAAAGGGGAAAATTTTACAGGTCTCCCCTAAAGCTTTATAGATCTGCCCTCTATAGCTTTATATGATCATCTTAGTCTTTAGTTCATCAGGGAGTATACCACACAAAACAATAACAATAAAACATTTTAGTGTTTTCTCTTTTCTATTTTCCAGTAATATGTCAAAATGTGGTGGCATTTAAAGAGGAACTATAACTGCCTTTGTAGACATTTTATAATTCGTAATACTGTTGAAATATCAATGCAAAATAATAACAACAACAACAATAATATTCAAGAAAATGGAAGCTACCAGAAATTATTTCCAGGGGAAATTTACAAAAAAAACCCCAACAAACTCAAAACTATTTGAAATGAGCATGCCATGTAGCAATCTTCTTCAAGACATAAAGGAAATGGTAGATTTAAAACAGGAAATTTCTTCCAAATTCCATCTCTGCCTATGTAGATGTCAAATCATCAGTAACTGATTTTTTTTTTTACTGTAAGTACTAATTCCTTCAGGCTTTCTTGATGAAAATCATATTATATAACTAGAATTACACATTTAAGTTTCTTTTTTTGGTAACTTCTTGAATAAAACTCTTAATTAGAAGCACATGGGGCAATTAACAAACAAATTGTGGAGAAGAGAAAGAATTTGGCACTCTGCTTTGCTCCTTTATTTAGTTACTGTCAACATCTTGAATAAATACATTAAAAATAATTTTAGCTTTACACTGTTACTGAAGGCATTGATTCATTGACCTCCTAGGTCCCTTGTATTTTTCAGATTCTATTAAGTTAGCTATCATTCTGTATAAGTCACGTTGGATCTAGAGACTTGCTGCTCACTAATTTGAAATCAGTACAGTATCTGACAATAAGCAAGTACTCATTAAATTAGTTTTAATTGCTCAATTAATAGATCCAGGCATTTAAGTGCTCAATTAATAGATTTTGGAATTGCTATTTATTGCTTTTGTGATCTTACAATGTGTTTTATATATGGGATAGAGACTAAGTGTATGGTTTTATCTTTATTAAAGAGCTTCTGGAGATTGTCATCTAATCTGCAATTTTAGATTTTAAAGAATTGACCACAGCATGAATGCGTTAAGTGGTTTGCCTAGAATCACACAGCCATTTGGATGACTTCTTTCTGACTGCATGAAGTATTTTCTTCCTAGCCTGGGAGTTCTGGAAACTAGTGATAATATTACTAAGGATTTTCATTTGGAGATCTCTTTCAGATGTTGATTGATGGATTTTTTAAATTGTTATTTTATTCTTAGGTTTTAAGAGATTAGGACGATTTTCCTTTATAATGTTTTTTGAAATATATCTAGGTTATTTATTTAATTGTAACTTTTGGATATTCCAATGATTTTTTAATTATCTCTTCCTGATTTATTTTCCAGGTCAGTTATTTTTAATGAAATATTCTTCATTTTCTTCTCTTTTTTTTTGTTTTTTTAAACTTTGATTTATTTTTTCTAGCTTCCACTTGCCAAGTGATGGTTAAGGAATTAAATTCTTCAATGGGGTATTGTGTCTTTTTTTCCCATTTGGCTAATATAGATTTTTTAAGAATTCTTTTTCTTTAGTAATTTGTGTGCCTCTTTTTCCAAACTTTCCATTAATTTTCTTTTATCAGTCTCATTTCTTTTCTCAATTTTTTTCTCCAACATTATAATTTAATTTTTTTTAATCTTCTCTCTTTTAGGATTTCTTTTTTTTTTTTTGCTTTTTGGAAGGCCATTGGGGTTAAGTGACTTGCCCAAGGTCACACGACTAATTTTTTTTGCACTTGTATTAAGTGTCTGAGGCCAATTTGAACTCAGGTCCTCCTGACTCCAGAGCCACCTAGCTTCCCCTGTCTTTTAGGAATTCTTGTTTGACTTATGTCCAATTCATATTTCTTCTTTGAGGTTTCACTTGTAGTTGTTTTGACATCATCTTTTTTCTGTGTTTGTGGCCTTATCTTCTCTGTCACTACAGCAGCTTTTCATGATTAAGTTCCTTTTTGTTGTTGATTGCTCATTTTTTCCAGCTTATTTCTTGACTTTGAAATATATTTTAAATTTCACCTTTATTTTTCTGGTAGGATAGTGAGGGACACTCTCTCAGGCTTCAGGCTTTTTCACACTGCTGTTTTCAGAGCTTGTTCTGGGAGTTTGGAAGTTTTTAGCACTTATGTGATCTGAAAAGAGAGGTGATCACTGCTTTTCTGGGCTGTGTTCTAATCCTTATCTGGGAAGGGCCATTGACTCCTGGCAAAGAAAATGATACTGTGATACTGTTCCTCAGGCCTCTGCTCCCTTGTGACTGTGAGCACTCCTCTCTGCCTTTGAACTGGGACCTGGAAGTGGGTGTTTAAAGGAGTTTTGAAACCATGCCCTGCTGTGTATCCAGTGCTAGCACAGCTTTCACCTCTAATCTCTTTCTGGTCATTTTTCGGGTCTACTTACTGTCGCTGTCTTGAGAACTCCCAAAGATGCTGTTGTCATCTCTAAGGGCTCTTATGTCACAGGTTTCTTCTGATCTGGGATAGAAAAATGCCTCTCTTTTACTTTTCTTTTTTTTGTTGCTCCAGAATTCAATTTGAGATATTTTAAAGTCTTTTGGAGGGGTATGTTGGGAGAGCTAGGTTGCTTTCTCCACTTTACCAATTTGTCTCTGCTTCCCTCTTTCTTCTTAAAAAAAAAGTTGGGAAATGAAAATTTAAGGTTTTAACTGCTGATGCTGATTTGAAATGTGAATCTTAAATACATGAAGATATTGAGTATCAAATATACAAGTTTTTTTTAAAAATAAATTACACATTTGCTGTACAAATCTCAGAGGGTAAGAATGCATATTTACCTTGTATGAAGAAAAGATAAGAAGCCCATATCATAGTTTTCAATCAAAGCCTTCCTGAGACTTCATACTGATTACAAATTTGAAAGTCATTGCTTCTAAATTTGCAGTATTCTCCTGGGTCACCAACAATTAAGAAAAATACTCTAACAACATATGGCTTGTGAAAATATTGGACAGTTCAACTTGATATTTTCTTTATTATTAACATTAATGAAATATTGTTTGGTGTCAAAATTTGTATGTAAATTTGGAAACTTCTTCTCTGTCACTTTTAACTTTTATTTAAAACATTAATAACCCTTTCAAAACCCAACCTATTGTCCATGGCATAAGGAGAAGCCAAAATAAATTAAGGGATTGCTTAGCAATGATGATGTAAATTTACCATTCCAGTTCCCCATGATTTGTATTTGTAATACCAAACAAAGGCAGCTTCCAAGATTCAGAATACCAGCCTAGTAACTCTCCATTTTATTCATTGACAAATTAAGGCAAAACATTCACAAAATTCAATAATTTAGTAAGTCTTTAATTCAATCCAACCACTACTCCACCCCTGGGAAATACATTCATTTAGTCAATCACAAAGTCTCTCTTCTCAAATGGAGATTAGTTTCCAATCATAAACAAAGTACATTCAAGGTGGCTAAGTTGCACAGTGAGTAGAGCACTGCCCTTGGACTCAGGAGGACCTGAGTTCAAATCCAGCCTCAGACACTTAACACAAAAGCTAGCCATGTGACCTTGGGCAAGTCACTTAACCCCAATTGCCCTCCAAAAAGCAAAAAAAAACCCAAAACAAAACAAAAACAAAGTATATACATTTGGTTAGTCACAGAGCACAAAAAAGTCAAAAGTTTCCTACCCATGGATCACAACTGAATTACAATTATCATCACAGCATTCCATACCCAAGTAGCAGTCTTTTCTTTATCTTGGCCTGAGGTAAGTTCTCAGCAATCTCAGTTCCTGGGGAGATAAATCTTAGCAAAGCCACAAGATGCATTACAAGTGTACTCATCAATTCACTCTCTGCTGCAGAAAAGTCTTAGGACCCCTGAAAACATCAAGACCCTCTTCCAGGACTTCTGTAAACATATAATAAGAAAATACTTTTTCTGGGCTTCTGAACCAACAGCAAGTTCCCAGGACCTCTGCAATAACAGCCCTGTCCTTCACCAGCAGACAAATCTTGCAAAACAACATCAAAACAGACAGAAAAAATACCAACACCACAGCTATGCCTCCTCAGTTCTCAGCAGCTCTGGTTGGCAGCTCTCAAAAGTCCTGGGCAGCTCCAACTGGCCCTCAGCAGTCTCTCTCAACCAGAAAAACCAAGCCAATGTAGAGGGATCTTTAAATTCCATTACTTTGACAGTATTGCAGTATGGCACAGGAAACCTGAAAGTCTGACTAATTGGAGTCCTATGATGCCATTTATTGGGTTACTACTCAGGTGAGTGTGATGTTAGGTAGGGGTGGAGGATGGTGCTCCTTAATACTATTATTATTTTTACCTTGTTTTTGAAGACAGAGGCCTGAATGGCATGCATGTATATTTTCATACCACAAGAAGTTAGGATACACTGGCAACACATCAGAAATACCTATAACCAACTTGAACGGTGGGTTGAATACTTCAATACACATGTTGCTGACCACTTAAAAAATGATGAATGCACATGATATGAACTGAAGATATGATGTTCATACCATATGTCAGCATTTATAAAAAAAGTAGATACAAGTCTTACCAGTTATGTTCAGGATTTTTATTTCATTCTTTTGGTGGTAACCTCTTCCTCAAGTTTCACAGAAATATATTGCAAGTCAATGCATGGCAATGTAAGAAATAGATTCATCCCAGAGAACAGATTAGAAGAATTGAAAATTATATGTTCTGAAAATCTGAAATGAGAAAAGATAAAGAACCTGCTGTCAATGAAAATTCCAGAAATCATACCTAATAACAAATAATGGCATAATGATTCTGATGTCCAAAATGAATTTGAAGAGTATTTGGGTATCTTTATGCTTAAGTCATGTCTGAATTTCATGAAACAAATGGATGACCAATTATACCATCAGAAATATTTTTTAAAAGCTAGCATTTGCTGTAAAGATCATTTGTTCATACATTCTCCCAAAATATTTAACTTAAAAAATGAAAACTTTGTGCAACAATAGGTAGAATAGTATTGGGAATATAAGGAATATAGGAAGATCATCTGTGAAGTGACAGATGTCAGATACTACAATGATTCAAGTAGGTTGAGGAAGCCACTAGAATTAGGGGAGATTGGTAAAGGTTTCCTGTAGATGATGGGATTTCAACTGTGACTTAAATGAAGCCCTGGAAACTAGGAGATACAGATATGGAACAGAAGTGTTCCAGATATGAGTGAAAATCCTAAGCATTGGTAGATGGAATATAAACTGAGTGTTATGATATAAAAATATACCCTCCCTTCTCTCTCTCTCTCTCTCTCTCTCTCTCTCTCTCTCTCTCTCTCTCTGTACATACATACATACATATATATATATATATATCACTCAGTATATCATATGGTGTATAGATATATCATTGCATTCAGTAACATTCTCCAAAATACTTGTTTACATAATTAGAGTGTCCCAGGCTAGGTTTTTTCTCTAGCACAACACATTACACAGTATATATCATTGCATTCCCAAAATCAGGGGGCCCCAGATTAGGGTCTTCCCTAGCACAACACATCCTTAAGGTATAGAAGAAAATACAAAATGTCTCCTCAATCAATACACAGTGTCCAAGTAAAGTCCTCTCTCATCTTGACTTAAGGCTGACTTCCAAATCCCATGGCTTCTCCTCTGTGGGCTAACCACTCCCAGCTTTTGCCTGGGCTTATGGGCAGGCAGCTTCCTGCTTCTGCTCCTTGTCTCGGCTCTCAAAGACTGCTCCACTTCAAACTCTCCTGCTTCTGCCAGACAGCAGACTCTAGGGTCTTTTGCCCACAGCTTCTGTTTCTAGGGAAAAAATAACTTAACAGGGCTACAACAATATTTATACACACTACCAGCCCCCTCATCTCAATTCACTTTAACAGCTCTTAAAAGGTGTTTAAGCTAAGCCTCCTTCCTATGGGTGAATCTCCGCTCTTCAATTCAGTTCACTCATAAAGACCAACAAACAGGATTTCTGTCTGAGAAATTAGCACAGACAAACAGACTGGAAATCTGTCTGAAAAATTAACACACATCAACCGGCAGGGCTTCCATCTGAGAAATTAACACAGACCAACAGACAGGATTTCAGTCTGAGAAATTAACACAAAACAATAGACAGGACTTCTGTCTGAGAAATTAAAACAGATCAACATATGCATCATAAACATTCTTTCTGTTATGCCTGCCCACAAGACAGTGCCCCTAGTCCGCTCATGCTTACTTCCCTCTCAACTCTGCTCCTTTCTCTACTCTCTCCTTTCCCTCCAGGCAATACAATATATACTGTTTCCAATCAAAGACTCTTGATTCAATCAAAGGCAAGACTCAAAGGCACTGGCACTTGATTGGCTAAAATTCAATTCAGAAGAACAACAAGAAAAATCCTACTTTGCTTGCCATTAAAAACAGATAGGAGGCTAGCATTCACTGGATTAAAGGGCATCATGTTTGAAGGTGAAGAGAATGTCCTACGATACAAGAATCATAAAAGAAAGGGAGCAGAATAATATATGAAGGTCTTTCAGTGTCAAATAGAAGATTTTATATTTAATCCTGGAGGTGATGGGGAGCAATTATAGTTTAATGCATGGAACAGGAGTGACATAATCAGAGCTGCTCCTTAGCAAGATAATTTTGACATCTGTACAAGAGAGGGAAATGACTTGTGACAAAGAGACCAACCATCAAACTGTTACAGTAGGTCAAGTATTAGGTATTGGAAACCTGGAACCTAGGGTGGTGATAGTATCAGATGAGTGATGGGTACATATGGCAGAGATGTTAAAAAAATAAAATTGACAATCCTTGACAACAAATTGGATATTATGGTTTGATAGAGAAAGACGAGTCAAGCATAATACCTACATTATGATACAGGATGTCTGGAAGAATAAGAGATTATTTTTTTTTAGTGAATGCGGGAAGTTAATTTATTTTTCAGTGAAAAGAAAAGCAGTTATTTCATCCACTCACGCGATCATCTGCATAACATCAAATATAAAAGAACAATAGGAGAATAGTTGAATAGAGACTTCTCCTAAGACCTTTTCTCTCTGAATGACTTTGGGGGAAAATGAAAAAATCATCATCATGATCATAATTATTAGACATATAGCAAAGTCTGTAAAGCTCTTTACATATAATATTTAGTATGATGATGTTAATTGCTATTTAATTACAATCTTACTTTTCAATTCCAGTGCAAACACTGCAACTCTTAAAACCAAAGATGTCAGATAACTTTACATTGGCTTGGAGACTGAAATGGATAGTATAGACATGTGAGAATGTGTGTGCTTGTGTCTATGTGTGTTGTGAATGGTGGTGTTTGCATAGAAATGGAGGAGAGGTTAAATCTTTTAAGCCCTGGAGAATTGTCATTTTTCTAATTGTTATAATTTTAGTCTCTAACCTATTGGCTGAAGACCCGCACTTCTTTTCATTTTTCTCCATGCTGATTCCCACATTTCACAATTGTTTTAGATCTTCTTATGGAGCCAGTCAATTTAAGGCATATGGTGCCCACCTCACCTCCCAATATAAATAACTGCATTAATAACTCCTACTTTATTAAAAAAAATTTTCTACTGCATCTTAAAATAGCAAAGTTTAGTATATTTGGGATTTCTCAGTTCATCATCTATATCACAATTTATCTTGTGATTTTTTAAATAATCTTATATAAATTTCACTTTGAGATAGTGATTACATTTGGAGACTGTCTTAACGTTTAACTGAATTGTGATTAGTTTGACCTATCATGGTAATAATTTATATATATATATATATATATACATATATATATATATGAACTATATATAACAGATGACTATATAATCATATGTCCAGATTTTTGGTTTTTCAACATAAACAATGAAAATATCAAGTTGAATCTTGAATGTAACAAACAACTACCACAAGACTTTATGTATTTCTAGAAACCATATTACTATTGCTCCCAAACAGTGTTACTCTTTCTTATATGCAATTTTGTTCATAAACTAAGGAAGATTTTTTTCTATTATTTTTTTTCAGTGATGGAGAATCTTTGTCTTTTTGGGGAATCATTTAATTTTTAGAAATACCCCAACTCATTTATAACCAAATCTGCATAGTTGATTACCTACATTATCCATTTATTTTAGTTAAAAACACGAGTCTGGCACACATACGAGCAAATGCATGCAAATACACACAAACATAAAATAATGAGGCATATTCTATTATGTGGCTCATTATTTTTGATCTTGGTTTCAAGAAATTCTATGGTCTGACACAGTGTACCATAATCAGTTAATTTGATAGCATATAATTTATTGAAGGATACATAAAGACAGAGTGAAGTTATCCATATCTGGAGAACATTAAGCAGTCATACCATGTCAACATTCATATAATCTCTCTACATCCTGGTCAGTCTGAAAACCAGAGATGTTGGCACAAGGAATTTGCTCTATGCAGACCAAGACTGATGCCTTGGGGCAGGGGTTGACTTGAATAGGATGTTTTGGCAAAGGATCACATACAGGAAGAATCTGACTTGAACTTACCTTGTCAGATGGGGATTACTGCATATACCTTTCTTCGCTCAGAAATTAAATACTGGGCATATTAAAGAGGTCATGATTGATATGCACAAATTCAAGGAAGTTATGTTAGTTCCTTAAATGTCTAGTCCTACTTACACAACTCTCATAAACTGACTTTTGCTGTGAAATTCAATGTAATATACATTTCAGTCAACTTTGTTATCTCACTTAAGGAAATTTCCACTTTAAGCCTGGTCTTTAATTGTAGTTAGAAATATTCGAGCTATCTTAAAAGCAATTTCAGACACAGGCATTTTGGGTACACAGAGTTATAAGAGGATCTTCCTGGTATGTTTGAAACTATACCACATTCTATTGATGTGTTCATAGGTCCAGCATAAAACATAATCAGAAGTCTCTAAATTTATCTCTCTGCCTCTCCAATCTATTCTAAACACAACTGCAAAAGTAATTTTTTTAAAGCACATGTCTGATCACGTCACTCTCCTGTTCAATAAACTCCAGTGGCTCCCTGTTATTTCCAGAATCAGATAAAGACTTCTCCATTTGACAATGAATGTCAATTACAACTTAGCTCCTACCTATCTTTTCATTTTTTTTATATATGATACCGACTCTCTCTCTCTCTCTCTCTCTCTCTCTCTCTCTCTCTCTCTCTGCAGTCTATTTAAACTTGTCTTACTATCTCTCACACAAGGTTCCATCTCCAGTTTTCCTGCTTTTGTACAGGCTAATGTCCAGGTCTGTTATGCTTACACTCTTCATATTTGAGCCTTTGAATCCCTCTTTTCCTTCAAAGCTCAGCTCAAAAATCACCTTCCTCATACCCCTTTTCCTGATCCCTTCCCAGTATTAATGGCTTTTCCATGACCTCTGCTATATATCTCATATATACTTTGTTCTTATTCTGTGTGTGTGTGTGTGTGTGTGTATATATATATATATATATATATATATATATATATATATATATATATATACCCTAATAGAAAGCAAGCTTCTTGAGAGTGGAGAATCATTAACTCTTTTCTATATATACCTACCATCTAGCATAGTGCCATGCATACAGTAGATGTTAAATGAATATATTTCTTTGATTGATGCCCTACAAAAGAGGGAAAAAATGAAAGGAGAATAAAATTTACTTAGAAGATTTTAGTGGAATTAAATATTTAGATACTTGCATCCAAATATGATACTGAGTAATATTAAAACAAAAGATTGCCAAGGTTTTATGAATGACCTAGTAATTCTGATTCCTATCCTTTATTTAGAAGAATGGATTTGGACTTTAGTTTATACACTGTCTCATTTGTACTTTGAACAATTTTTCAGTCTTTTTGACTGTGTATCCTTGAAGGTCTGGAGTAAACACCACAATTACCCAAGAATCCTCCCCTTAGAAACATCTCTCAAACCTGTGTTGTATCCAGTTAGAGAATTAAAAGGATTGTTAGTAAATTGAAAAAAAAATCTCATCTATTCCATCCCAGTGGACCCACAGATTATTTCTCTAATTGGGCTCTAATCTCCATGACTGGATCTCTGATAAAAAATTTTGTTCCACAGGTTGACTGTTTTAGAGACCACTTTCTCCCCCTATGGTATAAGAGAATAAAAAATAATCAAAGTGGATTATTCCCCTTGGCGTATCTTTTTTTTTTTTTTTTGCCTTTTGGAGGGCAATTGGGGTTAAGTAACTTGCCCAACGTTACACGGCTAGTTTTGTGTGTGTGTGTGTGTGTTAAGTGTCTGAGGCTGGAACCAAACTTGGGTCCTCCTGACTCTGGGCTGGCACTTTACTCACTGCGCCACCTAGCATATCAACATTTTTAAAGCTAAAAATAAACATTTTTAAGCTTATGGAATTATGTTGTCAAAGTGAGAAGGACTTTGCCCTAGTAGAGATGTGGTCTTGTAGTCAGGACAGCTTATGTTCAAATATTGCTTCTAACAAATACTGGCAATACACGTCCCCAGGTATGTCTTTCTACAATAGGTTTCCGTGTTTCTTAATGCATATGGAACTATTTCAGATTTTTTTTAATTTTAAAATAGAGGGAGATAACTTTTAAAATACTAAAATAAATAAGTTTACTACCATCCCAAATTAATATGAAGATAACTTTATCTCTGTTTTATTCATTCCTTACTCTCTATGCTTTCTTCCATGTGTATGTTCCCAGCAATGATAACACAAAACTTATCCATGCCTACCCTTCTTGTTAGTCTCTTGTTAAGATACTCCATCAAACTCTGCCAGATATTCTGAGTATCTTTCTCACTTTCTCCTGACCTTACCAGGAATGCAACCATTCACAGTTCAAAGCAGTTGATTTATAAACTATAGCTAAAACAAGTATTGTCATTAGAAAATAAGGAAAAATAATCACCATGGCATACGGATGTGTAACAACTTTAAAGGAAAAGCAGGAAGAAAAGGTTTAATCATTTGGTTTTTAAAATATCAGTATTTTATTAATTTTTCAAAGACTCAACAAGGGAATTTTTTACCTAGGGCAAAAATACATGTTTCCTGGCATGTTATCCTGGACCAAAGTTCCCTTTGCCCTATGTTACTATGGCTCTGCCTTTTACATAAAATTAAAAGGTTGTGACCAATCAATAGTCAAAGTATACGAATGAGCAGTTTACAAAGGAATAAACCCAAGCCATCAAAAGCTACACTCAAAAGAAAGATCCATACCACTATTAAGCGGAGAAATGGTAATTAACATAACCTTGAAATTCTACCTCATACCATAAGAATATCAAAACAGACTAAAAAGGAGAACAAATGATATACTGGGTTGCAAGAAAACAGACATATTAATGCACTATTGATGGAGCTATAAATTGGTACAGACATTCTTGAAAGAAATTTAGAATCATATCCAAAATTTAGTCAGCTATGCATAACCAAGTTATATTTCTGCTAAACCTTTACACCCAAAACAGTACGAAAAAGTAGAAAACAACCCATATGTACAAAATATATTTGGAGGCTCCTTTTTGTATTTCCAAGAACTAGAAACTAAGGAAGTGCCTATCACTTGGTTAATGACTAATACAATTATGGTATATAAATAGGGAGAGAGAAAAAAAATGTGTGTTAATTGAAGAAAAAAAAAGGAAAACAATATGTTTCATACTGATGGATGGGTGCTCATTTCCCCCAATAAACCCCTGTCATTTCATGTTACACAAGATGTCTCTGTGATATTCAGTGTGTATAAACTATATCAGAGAATTACTTGACTTGAAAAAAACACCACTGCCACAAATCCACATTTTGAGGGTTTTTTCTCATCCTCTTTCCTCTTATTCCCCATCCGGGAAATGTGGGGAAATATATGCCTAACCCTTAGTATACTGAGATTGACTCACTACCTGCAGTCATAAATGGAAGTAAGTTTTGTTTAATTAAATAAACTGTAATAATCAAGTGCCATTTCCGACATTATGGCTATCTCTACAGACTTAATTAAATATATGAGTACTTAACTTGTAGATATCATTTCCTCTAGACAGTCACTTAAAGGGGGAAAGATGGTGATCTTGAAATCTCTCCACTCCTACATTCCCCTGCCCTCCTCAACCTTCTCCTCTCCTCCTCAAACTTCTCCTGTCCTGTCCTGTCTTATCCTCTCCTTTCCTCTTGTTCCCCCATCCCCCCTTCCTCCTCCTCCTTCTTCTGCTTCTTTTTCTGCTTCTCGTTCTGCTTCTTCTTTTTTCTCTTTGTCTCTCTCTGTCTTTCTCTCCCACCTCTGTCTATTTCACTTTGTGTCTGTCTCCTTGCCTCCCTCTCTCTCTCTCTCTCTCTCTCTCTCTCTCTCTCTCTCTCTCTCTCTCTCTCTCTCTCTCTCTGTATCTCCCTTATTTTCTCACCCTTATAACACAACTTTTCAATACAGTCAACCAAAGTTTTATTATTATTATATCATTATTCCAATGGATCTGTGATCTCCTCGATAAAGGTACTACTGTTAAATAGCATCCACAATTACCCATCCAATGTTCTCTTGTAATACACACATACCCCCACATATGCATATATGTAATGATACATATTAGATATAATGTAGTATTATATGTAATATACACATGCACATGTATATGTATGTATTTGTACATATGCATTGTACATGTATATGTATATATGTAGAGTGTGTTCTGTGTATATGTATATCTATCTATATATAATATTTTTTTTCTTTTTTGTAGAAATAAGAGGGGGAACATATGAGTCAGTTGGTTTTTATTCATTCTCAATAACTTATTTCAGAAAAGTGATTTATGTATGATTTTAAGTAAAATTTGGGATATTATTCTTTTTCAGATATTTCAAAAGTCATTTCCTTAACATTGTCAAAAACTGTGTGATACTTTACATGAACTTCCAGATATATGGGGATACTGCTTCTCCCAACTTTGCTTTCAATAGTTCCACTTCTACTTCCTCATACAGTATATCCATGACTGTAATGTTAGAGTCCAGTGGTGGTGTCTCTGATATAATGTCCTTTTCAGAAGAGATTTTGTTTTAGAAATTTTGATGGAACTTAAAAAAAATCATCTGTGTTATTAATTAATCAGTAAATATTTATTAAGTATCTACTGTGCCAGTCACTGCTAAGAACTAAGAATAGAAAGAAAGGCAAAAAATAGTCCCTGGGGGCGGCCAGGTGGCTCAGCGAGTGAGAGCACCGGCTCCAGTGTCGGGATGACCTGGAGATCGAATCCCAGGCTCAGACACTCAGCACCCACCCAGAAACACCTGGCCGTGTAACCTTGAGCAAGTTACTTAACCCCAATTGCTCAGGGGCGGCCAGGTGGCTCAGCGAGTAAATGCACCTGTTCCAGTGTTGGGACGACCTGGAGATCGAATCCCGGGCTCAGACACTCAGCACCACACCAAGAAATAACTGGCTGTGTAACCTTGAGCAAGTTACTTAACCCCGATTGCTTAAAAAAAAATAGTCCCTGACCTCAGGGATGCTTTTTTGTCCTTAATTATTCAACACATATTTATTAAGCACTTATAATATACACTAATGGGTATCTCACCAAACTTTCCATTAATTTATTTTTAACAACATTATTTTTAAAATTATGTTGTGATGTAATGTGCTCATAATATATTACCATTCTCCTCTGTAAGATTTTATAAATAAGTTTATATTCTAAACCAATATTGCCCCTATTGATTTCTTCTTGCATCTCTCAATTTAACAAAAATATGAAATATTTTTCCTTCAAGAGACAGGCTTTGGACATTTTTATTCTTACTATCATGGAGATCAAATTACATTGGTTTAACTTATTAAGAAAAAATAAAATATATCTGCAACAATATCTATTAATTTATCTGTTTCTTATTAGCTAGCCTCAAAGCGTGTTCTCTCATGACCCACATACAGGCCCACCTCATGCCTGGAATATTGCAATAGCATGTTGGTTGGTCTCCCTGCCTCAAGTCTCTCCCCACTCCAAGTCATCTTCTACTCAGTTGTCAAACTGATCTTCATAAAGTAAATATTAAACCATATCACTCATCTTTTCCCACATTCAGTAAATTCCAATGACTCCCTTTTACCTACAGTATCAAATACAAAATCCTATTTGGCTTTTAAAGCTGTTCATATCCTAGTCCCTTCAGAACTTTCTTCACAGACCTACTCCACTCCTGTCTTTCTAGGTATCAATAGCATTGGCTAGAAAGAAGCAGGGGATGGATACAGCACTTGGGGATGCTGTTGCACAAACGCATTGCCATAGTGATTGATTCCCTCAATAGCAGTTGTAGAGACCAGACAGGAAATGGGGCTAGCAGTCAGGGATGCACTGGATTTTTAGGCCTACTTACTCACTGGGGGCAATTGGTTGGAGATTGTTGTCCATGAGGTGAGGATGTCAATCCCCTTCTCCACAAGATTTGCTGCCCGGGATGATAATTGTGAGGTCTAGGCTTTAAACAAGAGGCAGTGGCCTGGGGCAGAGAGAGAAGAGAATAGCATTGCTATTTCCATTGTCTTGAGCACATTGTCCTAGGTTGTCTCTCTTATATTCTGAGGGTTTTTTATTAAGCAATTGGGGTTAAGTAACTTGCCCAAGTTTACATGGCCAGGTGTTTCTGGGTGGGTGCTAAGTGTCTGAGCCCAGATTCGATCCCCAGGTTATCCCGACACTGGGGCCGGAGCTCTTACTCGCTGCGCTACATGGCCTCCCCGATTCTGAGGGGTTATTAAACTATCTTTTTTTTAAGGTGGATCTCTTTCTTCCCTTTATATACTCTCTCATCATCTCCTCCATTTCCAGCACTTCAGCATTTACATTTAAGATAATTTGCATATATACCAATATGCTATTTTAAGAGCAATATCTTAACTCCTACCCACCTTTCATGCAGGTTAGACTTTTTTGTTTGATTGTTTTTTTCTAAAAAGATATTGATGAAAATTCCTCAAGACTTGTTTAACTCAACAGAAAAAAAATGACTTAGAAAGTTGATGTCTGGGGTGGCTAGGTGACACAATGAATAGAGCACCAGCCCTGGAGTCAGGAGAACAAGAGTTCAAATCTGGCCTCAGATACTTCTCACACTTAATAGCCATGTGACTTTGGGCAAGTCATTTAAGGCCATTTGTACTCCAAAAAAGCAAAAAAAAAAAGTTGATGTCACTTTAAAAAATTTTGTTTTTTTTGTTACACTTAACTGTATATACACACACATACATACATGTAAAAATATATTATGCATACTTCTATTTGTTAATTCTTTATCTGGAGATGGATAACACTTTCCTTCGTAGGTGCTTTATACTTGATTTGAGTTTTTATAATACACAGAATAAACAGTTCTTCACAGTAATAAAAAAAAATTGCCATTACTGTACACAGTGTTCTCTGGATTCCAATTATTTCCCTCTTCATTATTTGATACAAATATTTCTAGTTTTTTTCTAAAATCAACCTGCTCATCATTTTTTACAACAATGTTGATTTCACTTTCTCACACTTGGGAACTAAGGAGCCACAAAGAGCTGGAGAGGTTCTGAGATGCTTGGTTGACAGATCATGTTAGGAACGTCACTCAGTGTAATCATCTCAAGCTGGCCTCAAATGCTTATTTTTGCTGAATATCCTCCATTTGTAAGTTTTCAAATAGTTTATAAGTATCTTCTTTTGTCTCAACATTGACAGGGTATTTGTCAACCAGGGATTGTCCTGAGCAATTCTTTTTTTTTTTAAACAATTGGGGTTAAGTAACTTGCTCAAGGTTACATGGCCAGTTATTTCTGGGTGTGGTGCTGAGTATCTGAGCCCAGATTTGATCCCCAGGTCATCCCGACAATGGAGCCGGTGCTCTTATTCGCTGAGCCACCTGCCTTCCACTAAGTAATTGGGGTTAAGTAACTTGCTCAAGGTTACATGGCTAGGTGTTTCTGGTTGGGTGCTAAGTGTCTGAGCCCGGGAATAGATCCCCAGGTCATTCCAACACTGGAGCCGGTGCTCTTACTCGCTGTGCTACCTGGCCTCCCCCTGAGTAATTCTTATTCCCAAATAATGTCTCATGAAATATACTATGGTTTTCTAATAATCTAATTATTTAGATTATCCCATTTTGTAATATTCTAAACATCTACTAACTTTTCTAAGAAACATGTATTTTCTAATTTTAAACCAATTATATCAATAACTGTAGCATTTTAAATTATAATAATTTCTTTAGGATTGCACTCCAATTTGAACAGATTAAATTAAGTATATGAATATATTCTATCAATGTAGATTTGTTTATTGATATATGCTATAACATTTTTAAGAAGTAGCTCAGCAAATTCATAAAGCATTTTTTTTTCTCATTTGGCCATCTTAATGGTGACTGAGAACTTCCGCCAAGCCTAAATTATCATAAAATTTGAATCTGTGACAACATGTGTTAGTAGAAATATGAGAAACACATTCAAGTTGTCATATTTTATCTGGTGGCTTCATTTCAAGGCAATTACCCCCTTCCCCATTAAAAAAACAAAACAAAACAAAAATCAAACCAAAAAAAGGATGAGAAGTAGGAGTAAACAAGACTTCCATAAACCTGGCTCCTTTTCTGAAAGGGGGAAATAAACAAATTGTTCAAACCATAACATTACTGTCACCGAGTTTTTGTAACAATGCTAGAACAGTTGTAGAGGGACCTTGGCTTTTGAACACCTTTAACAGGCTTCCTTGGAGTTTTAATTAGTGAGAGATCTAAGCAGTAGCTGACAGCTGGTTGAATTTCATGGCTTGAGTTAAAGTCAAAGTAATTAAGATGCAAGAAGAAAACATATTCTTTACAGCATACTTAATGATCTAGCCTTGATTGTGTCCAAGGAGAGGAGTAACAAGTAGCCTTTTGCTTGGATATAAACTTTTATTCCTTCCTTCCTTCCTTCCTTCCTTCCTTCCTTCCTTCCTTCCTTCCTTCCTTCCTTCCTCC
>NW_027185798.1:53645099-53742674 GCF_028583685.1 Petaurus breviceps papuanus | reverse complement strand
TCTCTCTCTCTCTCTCTCTCTCTCTCTCTCTCTCTCTCTCTCTTCCTTCTTTCTTGTTTTCTTTCATGGAGGAGCAGATATGAAAGCATTATCTCACAATCCAACTGTAAGGCAACATGAAGTCTTACAGAGTCATCTGGGACAATGATACGTTGATACACACAGCCAGTATGCATCAGAGTCAAGGCTCTTCCTGACTTTGAGGTCGTCTCTATCATTTATGTTACATTACCAAAGTTGTACCTTTGAAATAATGATGAATCATTTTTTTTTCTTTTTGTAAGTGGTAAACTCCTTGGCATATCTAGAAAATGTAGGTTCCATGTAGTTTAACAACATTAATATTAAAACATAATTTTGATTCAGAGGATTGCCTTATTGAAAGCATTTTTCCTCTGAATAAATTTTCCTGTCTTATAAGCAAAAATAAAAATAACCCTCAGATGGACTCTCAGTATTATTTTGGTTTTATTTAGAATTCATATATTTTTCAAAAGGTGCATTTATATTTTATCATGATGGTCCAATTACTACTTAATTTTTTTTAAACACTTCATTGTCAGCATTTAAACATTTACTTGCATGGTCCAGGAATAGTGAATTCAAGAGGACAAAGATTTGTAGATCATACAGAAAACCTAGGTGTTATACCATGAACTCTTTCAGAAAGGAAGAGTCAGTCACTGGGCATCATGAGTATCAAATAATGCACGCACACACACACCCCCCCCCACACATACCCATACACACATACTCACACACAAACATATACATACATGCATGAAGTAGATTACTTTTTAAGGTAGAATTGTATTGATGTGTTTTCATTAAATCAGTTATTTGTATATAGTCATAAAATCACTACAAATCAAAGATCAGAATTAGCACAAAAAATCAAGAAGAATAAGATGGGGCCTATAATTAAAACAATTCAATTAAAAACTATTTAAACAGATAATTGCATTTTTAAGGTAACTGAAAGAAAATCAATAATAATCAGCTTTTGTTTTCTAGTCTCTGAAAAACTTTATGTAAATTCTTTATATATGAATGAGAACATTATCAGTGAAGGTGTTTGAAGAGAAAAAAATAATCTTTCACTAGAAATATTCAACCATGGACCACATCTTTGCCATTTCATAACATGGTAATAATAATAATATAACGTTTTAAGATTTGCAAATGTATTTATAACTCATCTCATTTGTTTTAGATTGAAACATAGAAGATAAAAATCCCAACATGGTTAGTATTTGTAGATTATGAAACAAAAAAATATTTGATTTAGTAAAATAAAGTGTCTCTTTATAGATTGATTTTTCTTTTTTCTTTTGCTTTTTAGATATAAACTATTGGGACAGATTTGCTTGATAATTTCTAGAAATGTGGTGTCTAGGTTCTTTATTTATGATGACTTTCAGATAGTCCAATAATTCTTAAATTATCTCTCAATGATGTATTTTCAAGGTCAATTGTTTTCCAGATGAGATAGTTCACATTTTCTTATTTCTTTTTTTACTTTGTTTTATTGTTTCTTGATGTTCCATACTCATTAGGTTCCACTTACCAAGTTCTAATTTTTAAGTATTATATTCCTTGGTGAATTTTTGCACCTCCTTTTCTGTTTAATTAATTCTGCTTTTTAAGCAGAATTTTTGCTTTTACTTTTTTTTTTTTACTTTTACTTTTAGGTCAATCCTATTTTTTTAAAGATGTTATTTTCTTTCATATTTTTGTTCCTCTTTTGCCAATATTCTGTGGTATAATTTTCTTATATCACTCATTTCTTTTTTTTTTAATTTCTTTTCTCCTTCACAAATCTTAAATCTTCTTTTAAAATCTTCTAGAAATTTTTGTTTTCCTTGTGTCAAATTAGTAGTGCTTTTTTTTTTCCTTCAAAGCTTTATTTGTAGCTGCTTTCACATTGTTGTTTTCTCCATTTTTGTCTCTGTATTCCTTGCCAGCATAGTAACCTTTTTTTATAGTCAAGTCATTTTTTTTCTTATTGTTGTTTTCTCATTTTTTTGAGCCCATTGCTTGATTTTGAACTTTATGCAAAGTTATATTCTTCTTGTGTGGGGAGGCAGTCTTCCAGGCTTTAGACCATTTTGTATTACTGTTTTCCCAAGCTATTTTGAAGTCCTGCAAGTTTTCAGTGCTCCCAACATGGTATGATATACTGAGAAGCGTGGTCACTGCTCTTTTAGTGTGTGCTATGATCTATATAAAAGAAGAGACCTCACTTCCTTGAAGTTATAAACACTAGAATTCTTCTTGACCCTGGAAATGTGACCAGGTCCCTTATTCTTCAGCCTCAAGGGTTGGTGCTCCTCTCTTTCTTGAAATTGAGACTGGACCCTCCTCCCCTATGACTGACTAGAAGAACTCATTTCTATTCTGGAACTGCAACCCAGAACTGCATACAGGCAATATTGTTGCTAATCAGTACCAGCTACACCAAGTGTCGACAAAGGGTCTCCTGTAATCTCTTTCTGACTACTTGTCTGACTCCCATAGTTTTTTTAGGCTTAGTTTTCCTGAAACTGCTTTTGGGACTACAGCTCTCCCAGCTACCTCCAAGGCCCTTCTGCTGGTACTACCTCCAAATTAGCTCCAGGCTTATCCTCACTACAAAACTATTAAATGATGCTCTTGCTGATCTCCCTGATCTCCCAAGTTGCCTCAGAATTGAAAAACCATGTTACCCTGACCTAAAAAAAAAACAAAAAATTTATTTGCAGAATTATTTTAAAGTTATTTGGTAGGGAATGTTGGTATAGTTCAGGTGGTTTGCTGCCTCTCCTCTGCCATCTTGGCACTGCCCATACTGCTAGTTCTTTTTTGAAGTGTGGTTATGAATCTTCCCTTAAAATAATTTAAGATTCCTTGAAAAATATAACAGCAGAAATAACCCTGTTTAAAAACTATACGCTCATAAACATCAGGTGAGACAAAAAGTAGAAACCTGAATGCTCACCAAGGTTGTTGGCAACTGTAATTGAAGAAATACACCTGAGTCAAAGTTGAAGGAGATTTCAATGTATGGTGAGACACTCCATATGTGCCTGTGTTCACTGTCATACTCTAGAGCAAAGCAGGTATTCAGGAAATAGACTTGTAATCATTTAAAGGAGTTTTGCCTGATCATTCATATAGAAAAAAAAAACTATATGGATAAAGAATGTCTGCTGCCCAGATATATCAGCAATGTAATATTCACAATGCCTACAAAAATTATAGATATGCTGATGTAGTTATCAATCACAAAATATATCAGGCTTTCTATATGGGGTATAAAGAGAGAACATTTATTAAAATACCAAAAGACTGAGTCCCAAAACCAGAAAGTCAAAGCTATCAGAGTAGTTATGAAATTGGCACAGGTAGATAAAGTAGAAAGCACCCACATTCTCAAGCCTTTAAAACAGAACAGGCTACCTCAGGCAAAGCTCCTCCTCTCCCCACTCACAGCAACCACCTAGCATCCAGGAAGCACACTCCCAGCAGCTCCAGCCCCTGGCAGTCCTCAGCAGGAGTCCTTAGCAGAAATTCTGGTTGACTCAAAAAGGGGTTCGCACTTCCGCTGCCACTGCCTCTGCTGCTGCTGCCACCGTCGCCGCCACTGCTAGCCACTGCAGGAACTCTGGCTTGGCTTCCACTTCCTCTTGCTCCACCCCTTCCTGCTATGTCAGCAAGTCCAATGGGGCATGGAAGATCTTTAAATCCCATAACCCTTACACCACATTACAATATACATTTGGATAGATAAATTATAGAATTTGCACATCATTGTGTACATCTTTCAGAAAGTATAGATGGAAAATAAGTCAGTTTTAGAGTTGAATAGAAAGAGTAAAACAGTTAAATTAAGCCCTTGAGTCTTATCTTTGGAGTAAACTGTTCCATTGAGCTCTGGCTTTTTCATCAGGAAAGGTTGGAAGTCCCTTATTTCATTGAATATCTCTCTCCTTTCCTGAAAGATTATGCTCATTTTTGCTGGGTAGTTGATCATTGTTTTCAGTCTAAGTTCTTTTGCTTTACAAAATTCTTATATTTTCTCTCCTAGATCTTTTCTCCAGGTCAGTTGTTTTTCCAATGAGATATTTTACTTTTTTTATGCTTTGTTTTATTAATTTGGTTGAAAAATGATCACTGTGTGAACAAGAGTTACACAGGACAGATAAGCAGGTATAGTTTAGTATTTTCACTCATGAGGGGAATGTTCAAATTGATGACATCAAACAGTTATTAAAAAGTATTTGTGTTATAATATCTGTAGAATGATGGATGGATGGATGAATGAGTGAGTTAGTTTTCTTTCTATATTATTGGATCATATTTACAGGTAGTAGGTTAAGTGAAAATAAAATGTGGTCACCTCACTACAGTTTATCTGTGTGGTAGTGTGAGGCAGAAATATAAGTACAAGCATTACCATACTTACAGAGTTCATCTGAATCCATGTCATTTATTTTATTTATTTTTTGCTTCTTGATTTTTGCATTAGCCATGACACGGCCATGGATATGAATCATTCTAGTACCAAAAGAAATAAATGTCACTCTGATTTAGAAATGTGCATGAAAATAGACTGATTGGGTACATTAGAACAAGTTTCCACTTTGCCAATAATGCACTATTTAGCTTCTTGTAGATTGACAACAGAGGGAGAGGGAAACACATTTAGGATTGAATAATGCTGTCTGAAGACATTTGCTTTGTCCAGATCCTGTACTGCCTAATAAAGTGTGAAGAAACCAAAAAAAGGGGTGGGTGCTTAGAATTGGAGGGGATAATCAAAGGAATGGTTTAGAGAAATGTATATAAATACTTCATGAAATGAATTTTAGTACTTTGGCAAAGTATTTGAAGAACAAGTACGACACTTCTGAATTAAAAAAAAAGCATTTAAATATGAATCAGAATTGAGATGTTTCCTATGTCTCCAAGGCAGAAATCACTCATATTTATGCAATATTTTTATGAATCTTCCACAATGCATTTCTTTGCATTTTTATAGAGCTTAGAGAAACTTCCAACATTAATATTCTGTTTGCCCTATCTTAGAACTCCTAATGAGCATAGGAATTTCAGAAGTGGACAGAAAAGAGAGAAATTTTGGAAACTTTATTATGTTTCTTTTTTCTGTTCTTAGAACCAAATACAATCCTATGCACTGTTCAGGACTCCAAAGGATCTGAGGTGTCATCAACTAGATGCTAAATTGCTTAGTGAGTTAAACTTGGTCTCAGGAAGACCCAAACTTGAATCTTACCAAAAATACTTTCTACATGTGTGACCCTGAGGAAAGACATTTAATCCCTTCCAACCTCAGTTTCCTCAGGTATAAAATGGCAATAATCATACCACCTACAATCATTTTGTGCAATTCAAATGAGTTTTAAGTGTTTTTCACATCTTATAGACAGCACTGTGTAAGTTCTACCACCACCACCACCGTCATCATCACCATTATCTTCAATATGAGGATTTCCTAAACAATGAAGATCATGACTCATTTTGAAAGTCTCTGAAAATCAATGGAGCATGAACTCTGTCCATCAGTTCACCATAAATTTACTACCTGATTGACCCACCTTTTGTCAGTGTGTAACAAATATTCAGTGAATATTATTGGATATCAGATCCCCACTCACCAAATTCAAGGGCTTTTGCAACTGAGCTTTTATTGGAAGAAAGTGGATTTCTGCTTGTGTCAATTTAGAAGTTTATTTTCTTCATCAATTTCCTCTTTATTTTTTTTCCAAAAAAGGAACTGATCTCTACTGAGGTGCTCACTTTTCCCTTGAATTGCATTATCAATTCAAAATGTCTTTACTTGTTATCAAAGACCTTTGAAAAAACTATTACTACCTACCTTGCTTTACTGTTCACTCTAATTATCTATGTGACCCTTTGCTCTGCACCAGAACATCTTATCATCTTATATCCAATCTTCTTTTAATCCATTTCCCTCTTCAATTTTCATGCTCTCTTTATTAATGTGCTGTAGTTATTTTAAGGAATTTGCCAGAACGTGAATGATGGGGTTCATTTAAGCTCCATAGCAATTTCCGGTTCTGGATTTACACTTTCAATTTTTCATGTTTCTACATTTCATATAAGCTTATTTTAATCCCTGACCCTTTCCTTTTCGGTTCAGATCCTCAAGTATACTTCTTTAGCCACCAAAGTCAACTTCTATTTCCATCACTGAAATATTTATTCCACAACATCTAAACTAATACAGTATATTTTAATTTTCAGATGTAGAATTTTAATAAATGCAAAGTAAAAATAATTTCAATACTTTCAATATATTGATACCAAATACCTGATTGCTAAAGGACATGTATTTACCACTGGCCACATCTGTTTCTTCCAGCTGATTAGACTCTTCCTGAGGCATTAACATTAGTTTCCTTTCTCAAACCATAAAAAATACAATAGTTTTTCTTAATGCAATTCCAATCTTTTTCCTTTGCAAAAAATACCAGTTAATTCAACACATTAATTCAATAAGCATTTATTAAATTTTTATCATGTGCAAGGCATTGCACTAGCTACCATGAATATAAAAGCCCAAATGAAATAGTCACTTCCATTAAAGATCTGTTTTACAGGAAGGAGAGGAGAAAGATCCAGAATTAATATTAATGAGTAAACAGAGTAATTTTAAGACAGGAAAACCACCAATACCTGGGAGCATCAAGAAAATCCTTATAAGGTTTTTCTTTGAAGGAATATAGCTATTCTACTGAGAAGAATATGGCACAGTGATTAGAAGACTAGCCTCACAGTCAGCAATTACCTATATTAGTGAATTTATACATCTTATCCCTTACTTAAAGACTGCAAACATACTTATTGAAATCTTTCTCTGAGAGTATTTTCTTTAATCCTATAGGGAAGAAACCTGTCTCTTCTATAAGTCAATGATCTTATCATCTCCAAGCAGTAAGCACATTAGAACTGGAGTCAAAAGGGCCAGGCTTCAAATTCTTACTGTAAAACCTGAATACACTTATGCACCTAACTAAGGTAGATTTAAATTCCTCTTCAGTAAAATAAAGAGTATAGACCAAATGAAATTTGATTCCCTTCGACTTCTAAATTCTAAATAGCTAAGTTTAAATTGTGAAAGAAATATAAGATATTCTTTCTTAATTTCTGGTAATAGATTAACATTTTAGGAGTAGAGACTAAACCTACAATTTTATTGGCATAGTATGAAGATGCTCCCTCTACCATTTAAGATCAACAACACTTTCCCTCTTATCATCTTGAACAGTTACCTTTTCACACATAAGCAGAGTGACACAGTACAGGTCATATAGCCAATGTGCCAGTACTTAAACTCCTGTAGTCCTGGTCAGGGCCAGCAGTAAACCATGATGCTTGTGACTTCCTCTATGGTAAAAATTTAGTTACCAAAATTAATATGAAGTATTCTGTATTGATTTCATTTTCCATACCTCACATCTATGTAACCTTCGAAAAATTGTAAAACACTTTATATATGGTATCTCATTTGATTCTCACAGCAATCTTTTACCTGTAGAAACATTAAAAGCTAAGGGCTAATTTGTAAAACACTTCTTTTAAGTACAACGAACTTTTGTACTTGTAAGTACTTTGGAAATACAGATTCATTCACAATTCATATTTTTCCCTCTCAAACTGACTGGAAGTTAACAACATTACAATTGAGATAATTTTTGAACCTTTTTACTGTAGACTTCATTCAATTAATAATATAAGTATCTAGGATCTAAGCAAACATAAAGGAACTCTGACATAAATATAATTTTATATTATGTATGATCTATATTATGTAATTTTAGATTATTTTTTGGTTGATTGTACAACTATATATTACATAATAGGTAATCTATACATCACAACAGTTAGGTTCTAGCACATATAGAGGGAATTTCATTTAAAAATGGTGGCACAGAAAAGTATTTAGACAGTATTTTATTAAGATGAGTGTTTAGAAGTGTTGCTTTTAGCTACTTTGAAAATGGATCAAATGTTATGAGATCTGAAAGACAAAAGTAAAAACTAATGGTGAGATAACTAGAAATATTGTTGATTGAACATTGGAGTCAGAAAACTCTGAGATTAAGTTATACCTCTGATATTTATTAATTTGTGACTCTGAGATTATCACAACCACTCAGTCTTAGTTTCATCATCTATAAAATGTTTGGATTTATTGAACATACCTTTGAGAAAAGGATTAGTGAGATAAATACATATATATATATATAAATATATATAAAGCACTATGAAAACCTTAAGGTATTTAAATGGTGACTAGTAGTAGTTACAGTGAAATATATATATATATATATATATATATTTACATGCATAATCTATTTACAAAAGCATATATGCATGTATGTGTACATATATCATTCTATCTTCATAACAATATGAGCTATGTCTATCCAAATTTCTCTGTATCTGTATGTTATCTAAATCATCATCATCATCATCTTCATCATCATCATCATCATCATCATCATCATCATCATCATCTCTCTCTCTCTCTCTCTCTCTCTCTCTCTCTCTCTTTTTCTCTTTCCCTCTCTCTCTCTTTTTCCCTCTCTCTCTCTCTCTCTTTCATTCACGGGAGACAAGAGGAAAGAATAGCAAATTATAATCGCATGACAAATATCACGGACCATTGCAATAGCATAAGGGCTGAGGAAACGATTGATAAGAGTAAAGAGGAAAAAGGCATTTCTACACGATTGTGAGTTTCATAAAGGCAGGGATGGATTTTTGCCTCTTTTTTGTATCACCAGCACTTAGCACTGTGCCTGAAACATTATAAATGCTTCAGAAATTTTTATTGACTGACATAAATTGCAACTGAACCCTTCTATGCTTTTCTAATTTTGTGAGTACACATGATGAAAATAATCTGCCCCTTAATAATCAATTTTCTGTTGAGTATCCACTATAGAATTAGTTATGCTGGTCTTGTCACCAAACATATCAATCCTCTAGCTGAAGCCTTTTATTATGTCATCTATATGGTATTATCTATCATAACTTGTGTTCTACTGGCACACAGTTTGAGAACCCAAACTTATCTCAGTATTATAATGAAACCTTGAATTGGACTTTGGTAGAGGATAAATGACATTATAGATATTTATAATATTATGTAGAAGGATATCAGCTTGGGGAAGCCAGGTAGCACAGCAAGTAAGAGCACCAGCCCCAGAGTCAGGATGACCTGAGATCAAATCCGGGTTCTGATACTTAGTACCACACCCAGAAATAACTGGCCGTTTAACCTTGAGCAAGTTACTTAACCCCAATTGCTTAAAAAAAAAAAGGATATCAGCTGGAGCCACTTTAAAATATGCAAAATATTTACAGCATAAACATTTATAGAATAAAGAGTGCTTGATAAAGAGTTCTCAGGGAGTCAAGATCTTGATTCAAATCCTAACTCTGCTACTACCTCTAGAATTTTAATCAATTTTTATTTTCTTTGGGTCCCAAATCTGTCAAATTAGGGTATTGGTTTCGTATGTCTCTTGTACTTTTAAATGTATAGTCTTTCAAATAGAGTACCTAAAAATTCTATTAGTTATTTTTTATAGAAGGCATTTTATTTAGTTAAGAATAATTGCAACTGTTTATTTTTTTAAATTAAATTGTTTATTTTTTTTGTTTTCAACAATCATTTCCATATGCTTTAAATTTTCTCCTCCTACCTTCTCACTCCCTCCCTTAAATGACTTGCAATCTGATATGGGCTCCACACATACATTCCTTTTAAACACATTTTCACATAAGTCATGTTGCATGGAAGAATTATGATGAATGGGGAAAACAAGAAAGAAAAATAAAATAAAACAAAAAAGGAATAGTCCACTTTGTTCTGCATTATAACTCCATAGTTCTTTCTCTGAATGTGACTGGCATTTTCCATCATGTGTTCTTTGGAATTGTTCTATATCCTTGCATTGCTGAGAAGGGCTAAATCTATCAAAATCAGTCCTTATACAATATGACTATTACCATGTACAATGTTCTCCTGGTTCTGCTCCCATACTTCAGCATCAGTTCATATCAGTCTTTCCAGATTTCTCTCAAGTTCTTTTGTTCATCATTTCTTAAAGCACAATAGTATTACATTGCATTCATATACCACAACTTGTTTAGCCATTCCCCAGTTGATGGCCATCCCCTCGACTTCCTGTTATTGGCCACCACAAAAAGAGCTGCTATAAATATTTTTGTACATCTGGGTCTTTTCCCCATTTTTATCATCTCTTTGGGATACAGCACTACAAGTGGTACTACTGTATCAAAGGATATGCACATTTTTAAAGGTCTTTGGGCATAGAAATCCCAAATTGTTCTCCAGAGTGGTTGGATCAATTCACAGTTCCACCAACAATAGGTATAAAGGCTAACACTATAAATAAATTAGGAGAGCAAAGAATAGTTTATCTGTTAGATTTATGAGAATGGAGGAATTTTTGACCAAATAAGAGATAGAGAAATTTATAAAAGGCAAAAGTAATTATTTTGATTATATTCAGTTGAAAAGTTTTTGCACAAACAAAGCCAATTCAATCATGCTTAGGAGGGAAGCAGAAAACTGGAAAAGAATTTTTATAATCATTGTCTCTGAAAAAGGTCTCATTTCTAAAGTATATAGAGATTGAAATATTTAAAGGACAAAAGGAGATAAAATGAAGGTAAAGAGAATATTTTAATACACTTCAAAACATATAGTTGAGATTGCCTCTTCTCACATTTAAGCTAGAAAGTATTTTGTAACCCTTTTTTCTCCAAAGCCTGCATTTTGCAGACACATTTCCTAAACACAGCAAAGAAAGCATTTCTATAAGATCCTTTAAGTCAAGATTTCTTAAGCAGAGGTCCATGTCCTTTATTTATTTAAATATATTTTGGTAATTATTTTTCAGTATAGTTGATTTCCTTTGTAATCCCATGAATTTTATTTTTCTGTGTTTAAAAACATTCTGAAAAGGAATCCATACATTTCACCACACTGTCAAATGGGTCAATTTGACAAAATATGACTAAGAACCTATTTTTTATATCGAATTTGTAGTTGTGGAAAAAATATTTGATTCAATAAACACTTTTAATAAGTACCTACTATGTGAAGGTTCTGAAATAGGCTCAACATCAGTTCTACACCAAGAGGTAGCATGGAACAAAGATTCTTGGTGATTGAGGATGGATAGAAGTACGGTATCTAGACTAAAGATAGTCCAGATAAAAAAAAAAAAGTAACAGACTGATGAAGTCCTGGGGTTTGGGGTGGAGGTGGGATAAAAGGTGTGGCATTCAAAAATGAAGTTCTATTATGAGTAGAGATAAATATTTGAAGTAAGTGTAAACAAATCAGATTTTCCAAAACAGACAGAAACTCAGGAAGAGACAATTTTGAGAGAGATCAGTTCTGAGGCAGGAGCTGTAGTCAAGTCAAATATTCTGAGAAGCAGCAGGGAAAAAAAATCACATTATGGCTAATTAGTAGTTCTTTCAGTGGCCTGAGTTCTGATTCTGATTAAATTTGATTAAATTTCTGACTTTCGGCAGATCTATTGACTTCTCTCAGTTTTACGCTCATTAATAAAATTAGGTAACATGGCAATAATATATAATATTTGTATTTTGCAAAGTGTTCTTTTTTTCCAAAAGAGCTTTCTGATGTTTGATAGTAGGGTTATTATTGTCCACATGTCAGAAATGAGGTTCTGAGAAGTTGTTTAAACTGTCCACAATCATATAACAACTGACATCTGGGGAAGGATTTGAATTCAGTTCTTTTATCTCCAAGTCCAGTGTACTGTGCACTATGGAAAACTCCCCAGTAGTGATATGATAAACCATTACTCTCAATAAGACCAAATAATAATAATAATAATAATAATAATAATATTTGCCCTTGTATTGCCACCTACAGATATTCACCAAATAGAGTGCTGAGCTCACAGTTGGCACTCAATAAATGTTTGTTAAATAGTACTTGACTATATAAGGAAACTACTTTATAAACAGCAGGTTTAAATTCACCCTGGCTAACATTTACATTTCAGGTCATAAACTATTTTATTTGCAAACAAAGCAGTTTCAAGCATCTGCATGTTTATGCTAGAAAGCATCATAAACTACTCCCTCCCCCGTGACTGCATTGTGCAGGGACACATTTCCTAAAAAAGTAAAAGAAAATAATTTTCACAAGATCTGCTATATGTATTCTAGGTGGATTTTGGTCTTGGAAATGAATATTTGACTCAGCAAGGTTTTATATTAAGAATCCCTTTGATGTGTTAGACCCACAATTAAAGAAGACAAAACTTAAAAAGACTTTGCCTTCAAGGAGATTATATTCTTCAGGGGGAATTCAGTGCATTCAGACCTAAATAATTTGAAGTTAAGAGAAAGCCCTAGAAACTGTGGACATTGTCAAAATTTGCACGGAGGATCTAACAATGGACCTGAGACTTGAGATGGAAGAAATATGCTCTCTGAAAATATTTTTCATTCTTGTGAAACATGTCCTTCATATTCAGAGTTCAAAAATGGCCTAGTGGATAAAGGGTTGGACCTGTATTCCCAAATCAACCCATTGGCTTTTGCTTGGGATCATACATGATTACCTTTTTGTTTCTGATACTCTAATTGCACACCCCACCCTGTTGCAACAAGCATCAGAACAGTGACTTTGCTCAGCTACTCTGAAGAGCAGGGTAGGATAGAATTGGGCAAGGTCAGGCTAACTTCTGTCTGAGATGCATTCTTCATGGGGTATTAAGAAATACCAAGGCTGCACAGACTCTGCCTGGAATAGACACTCCCATTTGCAGCCTTGCAAAAGCTGCAAAAGTTAATTCAACCCAACCAGTGAAGAGATGAATAAGAGCCTGGGATGGAATTGGGACAGGGGCCTGTGATAGTAATGGCAATTAAAGATTCCCCTGTATTGGCTTGGTTTTCAAATTGATTGTATTAAAACCCAGAGTTTGTTAATCCCACCTGTGGAATGGGCTTGTTGATGTGAAAAGAAAGTCCTGAAGTGGGAGGAGCTGGTGATGTAGATTTGGAGAGACAAGAGAGAGGCGGAAGTTCTTTTTGGAAGCAGCACCTCGTGGAGAGAGAGAGACTAAGAGGATTGCTGGTGGCCGCTTTGAATTGCCCTGGACTTTTGAGACCTGCCCCCTGAGCTGCCAAGGACTGAGGAGACATGGCTGTTTTGCTGGTACTTTGTCTGTCTGTTTTGATGTTATTTTGCCAGATTTGTCCACTGGTGAAAGACTGTCCTGTTGAAGAAGTCCTGGAACCTGGCATTTGGTTAAGAAGGCCTGAGACTGTCCTGCAGACAGAGAGTGAATACTGTCCACTGGTGAGGGACAGTACTGTTGTTGCAGGGGTCTGGAGACTGTCCGGCAGACAGAATGAATACTGTCCACTGGTGAAGGACAGTGCTGTTGTTGCAGGGGTCTGGGAGCCTTTCTGTTGGTTCAGAAGCCCTGAAGAAGGATTTTCTTGTTGTATGTTTACAGAAATCCTGGGAGAGGGCTTTGCTAATGTGTTCAGGGGTTCTAGGACTGTTCTACAGACAGAGGATAAATTCATGAAGGGACTGGCAATGTATCTTATGGCCTTGCTAAGCCTTGTCTCCCCAGGAACTAAGATTGCTGAGAACTTGCCTCATGTCAAGATGAAGAAAAGACCTCCATTTGGGTATTAAGTGCTGTGTTTAAACTTGATGTAACTCTGGGGTAGATTCAATTGTGATCCAGGGGTGGGGAACTTTTGACCTTTTTGTGTTCTATGGTTGAGCAAATGAATGTATTTTACTTATGTTTGGAAACTAATCTCCATTTGAGAAGAGGGGTTTTGTGGTGGACTTAATTAAGGTATAGCCTAGGGGTGGAGAAGTATTTAGAACAGGGACTTTGTAATTGATTGAATGATTGGAAGATCCTGGGGTGGGGTAGTCCTTGGAGATTATTTAATCACACTTAGTAAATGCTGTATTTGGAATGATGTCATGTTTTGATCTTCTCTGTTCTTGGTTTGTCACTGAATAAAATAGAGAGCACCTATGCTGGTATTTTGAACCTGGGAAGTTGCCTTTCCTTGGCATTACATTACTGGGCCTGATCAATGTAACTGAAACAGAAGGAAAGGGGACAATAATTAATATAGGACCAATTCTATACTTCTTCCACCCCTGCCAAAAAACTAATGAGGGAGAAAACTGAGACCAGCAGAAAATAAATTCACCAGTATAAGAGAAGACTGAAACAACTTGTTACTTCATAAAATATGTAGATAGAGAGATAGATCTATATACATGTATATCTGTAGATGTAAAGTTATACAATATACGTATATGTAAAAGATACAAAAATGCTTCATTTGCATATGTGTGCATATATAAACAAGTTCATATACATATCCATACACAGAGATGCATATGTATATCACTATATTCCACTATAATTGGTTTCCTTGATAATGTTGTATATTTTATGCCTTTAAAAAGATTATTCTGAGAAAAGACCCATCATTATACTGTTAAACAGGTCAATTACATCAAAATGGTAATGCATCCTTAGATTAGATGGATCCTGACGTCCCTTTCAATTCCTGAAGTCTCTGATTCTGTGTCTCTGAGATTGAGGGCTTGGTTGCCTTGAAGAATGGTGGTGTCCTTGACAGTTATGGGAAAGTTAGAGGAAGGGTGAGTTTATTGGCAAAGTTAATAAGTTCTTTTAGAACATAGTGTGGTTGACACATCTCTGGAGCATCAACAATGCAGTTGGAAATGCAGCAAGAGAATTCAGATTGTCTATGCCTTAATATGATTGCACAGTCCTTTTAGATAAGGACGCTACACTGGTGTATGCTACAGTACATATCATTTATGTTGTGCTCCAAATGTTTTTTATAACTGAGATGCAGTATGGAGAAGTAGATAAAGAGTTTGATTTAGAGTCACATATTCTCAGTTCAAATTTTGCCAATGACATATACAAGTGTGTCTATGAGCAAGTCACTTAATAGAGCTAAGTTTCAGTTTCCTCAACTATAAAATAGGGATAATAATGCCTTGAGTATGTGCCTCACAGGGGATTACTATGAAGATCTCCTAATATAATGTCAAGAAAATATTTTGCATACTTTAAAATGCTTTATAAATGTTAGTTCTTCCACAAAGTTCTACTTAAGACATCTTTATTGTAATAGTTTTAAGAAGGATATCCAAAAAGGCCATTCAAAAAAGGAAACAAATAATTTCAGGTCATATGAAGTTCTCTGACCCCAGGTACTCAAAGACTATGTCTTTGAAGTGAAATACACAAATAATTCTTATGAAGTGAAAGGCCTGGGTTTCCAAAAGTTATGTCTTTAGATTAAAAGTGCTAGAAAACTGGAAAGGTTACTTTCCTTTAAACAGGGAGAATTTGTTTTCTAGAGACAAACTTAGCTAAGTACAGACAATATAGACATGATGCCTGAGCCCATACCAGTGCTTTGGCCATGGCAGTATAAAAATAGAGGAAAATACATAATATTCAATAGTCCTATGAGGTAATTTTCTATTTATGTACTAATAGTGACCTGGTGATAGAAAAAATGATGAGAATTACACGGTTTTCACATTGACTGTAAACCTTAATTTAGATGGTGGTACTCCAAATGACAGATCCTTTTCCAATGACCAACAAATGGACATACAAGTAGAAGAGTTATTGACAATATTGACATTCTAAGTATAAATAAAATGAGAAGAAAGAAGGAAGTCATATCTAAATGGAGGGACAGCATATAAATTCTCTTTGGAGAGGTAAATAAAAGAAATGGTAGGATTGCTTTGATCACATACTCCTAACATAAAACAAATCATAGTTTCATGGGACCCTTGGTCATCTCATGGTTCAATGTTCATAATAAATACTTGCAAATTTCTGTCATAAAAATAATTGCAACTTATAACAGCATCTGTCACAGAGAATGAAGAGTAAGGAACACAATAAAACACTCGAAATCATATATATGTATACCTATATATACACACACATTCACATATACATGCATATGTGTATTGTGTATATGTGTGTACATATATGTCTGTACATATACATACACACACAACCACACAATGTTGATAACATGTAGTTTCCCACAAATTTGGGAGTAAAACAGCCAAAAATATCCTGCAAAATAGGCATCAAGGGTAAAACATGAAACAATCCCAAGATTGATGATTATGTAGAAGTCTATGCTTCAGTTTTCTTTCCTGATTCTTCATACATGTCACATTCACCATCTGTGGAAATACACACACAAACACAGAAAAATACCTTTTGGAATAAAATTTAATAAATGACCCTGACCTATTTTAACCATATCCTAATGATTAAATTCAGATATGTATGAAAGAAAGAAAACATACATCCAGATAATAGAAATTTCACATATAGATTTTAATATTGTTAATAAATTGTCATAACAAAGTGAACAGAGACTTAAAACACCTTATGTTTAAAAAAGAAAAATGCTTATCTTACTGACACTTGTCATATACTTGTGAAGGGGAGAAATGTGTAAGACAAAGGCAAAATCTGAGAATACAAACTAACTTGGAAAATCTTATAAGGATAATGATAGAAGGTTATGAACAGTAATGTCATAAAATAGAGATTTGACTATAGTAAAAGTAGCTATTTTTTTAAACCTTAGAGTAAGACCTAAAGTTTTAATGACAGCATGATCACAATGGAAGAACAACACATGGAAGAAAGATGGAAAATATCTGCAAAGCTTCAGTGCATACTTTTTCTATCATCAGAGTAGAACTGATCTACTTGATCTCTAATAACATAATTGTAGCTATGCTTATAGATGAGATAAATATGATGCAGAATGGAATAAGTACAAGAAAATCAATAGCATTAGATCACATACAAATAAAGGAGGTCTGTATATCATGCAATTAAAATGTGAGGATATGACAAGATCAGTTCAAAAGATAGCTGAAGAAGGAAGTAATATGAAAAGCATAATAAAATACTTAAACATTATTACTCAACAAAAAGTGCCCAAAAGAAAAGAAAAAAACACACCCATTACATTTTATGCTCATTTTCCCATTTATATACAATTTTGATGAGAGTGTTCTAGCCATGCATCAAATAAATCCTCATTAACATTATTCATAGAAAACTCACAGGTTTTTCTAAATGATACTGCACCACAGAGGATGTCTTCATTATCACACAATTCACTAAAAGATGAAAAGAATGTAAAATTCCATTTTATTCATTGTTCATTGTTCATTAACTCTAGTAGAACAAAATATCCGTTCCCACAAATATTTACTTAGAACCATATAACTACAATGGATACATTAAAACATTCAAGGTTCTAAGAACTATATAAAAGGGATAATCTTGTCTAGTGAGCCTAATTAAAATGCTAGGTAAGGAAGACATAAAACAGAAAGATAAAGGCTCATAAAATATTTTCATTGTTTTCTTGAAAGAATGAGTGGGAAAAAAACCATTTATTATGAAGAACCAGCACAAATTTAAAATTGAAATGGGATTCAACATAGATCAGAAGTTCTTAAACATGTGTGTGATCTCTTTGGCATTCTGTTGAAACCTGTGGGTCACTTCTCAGAATGTATACACACATGTATGTACATATACATATATTATATGTACACACATATACTATATATACATATGTATGTGTTCACACACACAAATACGGGATTATACAGAGAACCAACATTAGTGAAAATACCGTTGCATTTTTCCCCACCAATGTTCATGTACTCCCTGAAATCTATTTATGGACTCTTTGGAGGGTGGGGTGGTAAAGGGTTCTGTCCATCTTAGTTTAAGAACTCCTGATGTGGATGGTGTTATCATCTAAATGTTTCTTGTTGTGGATGGCATTGTACTCTTCATCAATCCTTAAAACATTGCAAATCCCCGTGAATGTGAATTCATACCACTTATAAGAGTTTCCCTTTTGCATGTTCCATTTGTATCATCAAAACGTCAGTAGAAATGGAGGAATTAAAACTATCTGATACTGGCTAAGAAGTAAAATTATGGATCAGTGGAATATATTAGGTATATAATACACAGTAGTAAATGACCATAGTATACTAATGTTTGATAAACAGAAACACCCCAGCTTCTAGGACAAGATCTCATGGTTTGACAAAAATTGCTGAGAAAACTGGAAAAGAGCCTGGCAAAAACTAGGTAGAGATCAAAATCTTACTCCATTTACCAAGATAAGGTCAAAATAAGTATGTGATTTAGACATAAAGGGTGACACCATAAGCAAATCTGGAGAACAACAAATAGTTTACCTGTCAAATCTGAGGAGAAGGGAAGAATTTATGACAAAACAAGAGATGGAGAGCATTATGAAATGTAAAATAGATAGCTTTGATTATATTAAATTAAAAAGGTTTTGCGCAAGCAAAAGCTATGCAACCAGGATTAGAAGGGAAGCAGAAAGCTGGGAAACAATTTTATAGCAAGTATCTCTGATAAAGGCCTCATCTCTCAAATACAAAGATGATGCAAATTTGTAAGAATACAATTTATTCCTAAATTTCTAAATGGTCAAAGAATACGAACAGACAGATATGAACATAACAATATAAAACATTATCTATAGTCATATGAAAAAGTGTTCTATATCACTATTGATGGGGTGGCTAGCTGGAGCAGTGAATAGAGCACTGCCGCTGAAGTCAGGAGGACCTGAGCTCAAATTTGGCCTCAGCAAATTAACACTTACTAGCCATGTGACTTTAAGCCACTTAACCCCAATTATCCTGCCTTCCCTCCTCCATAAAAAAATCAAAATAAATCAACTATTGATTAGATAAATCATAATTAAAACAACTTTGAAGTAACACTTAATACCTATCAGATTACTAATATGACAAAAAAGAAAATGATAAATGTTGGAAAGGATGTGGGAAAATCAGCACACTAATGCATTGTTCATGGAGTTGTGAACTGACCAGACCATTCCAGAGAAGAATTTGGAACTGTGCCCTTTAGGCAATCAAACTGTACATACATTCTGGTACAGCCATACCATTACTAAGTATGTATCACAAAGATATCATGAAAAAGGGAAAAAGGAACTACATGTACAAAAATATTTATAGCAGCTCTTTTTCAAGAGTTAGAATTAAAATTGTAGGGATGCTCATTAATTGGGGAATCACTGAACAAGTTGTGATATATAAATGTAATGGAATATTATTGTGTCATAAGAAATGATCAGGCAGATTTCAGAAAAATCTGTAAAGACTTAAATGAACTAATGCAAAATGAAGTGAACAGGACTAGGAGAACATCATGGATAGTAACAGCATTGTGTGATAATTAACTGTGATACACTTCACTTTTCTCATCAATACAGTAATCTAAGACCAAAAGACTCAGGATGTGAAATGCTCTCCACATCTAGAAAAAGAAATTATGGAGCCTGAAGGCTTATCAAAGCATACTATTTTCACATTATTTTTTTTCATGCATTCTCCCCCCCCCACACACACACACACTTTTGGTTCATTTTTTCACAACATGACTAATACGTAAATATGTTTTACATGATTGCCCATACATAACCCATATGAAATTGCTTAGTGTCTTAGGGAAGAGGAAGTAGAGTGAGGGAAGAAAACAGAAAATTTGCAACTCAATAAAAAAAAAAGAATGTTAAAAATATCTTTACATGTAATGGAGAAAAATACTACTTAGAAAAAGAAATTAAAGAACTCCCTCATCATTTGGGGTGTTTTTTCTGGGGAGAAAATGGGAAGACATTGACAAGAATCAAAGGGAAACAGCAAATTATAGGTTGATTTCATCTCAATTATTGAAGAGAGTAACTATATTGATAGTATCCAAGCATTTGAATACTTTTGTATCAATGCCACTTATCAGTATATATTTATAGCTACATTGTATTTTCACTTAAAATAATGAAAATGCTCTTTGAGAACATCAAATCTGATTTATAGGAGAATAAAATATATTCCTGATGTTTAGCAGGGTTTAAAAAATTTTTTCACACAGCTTAGGTTATGGAAACACACTGCAAAGCATTTAATTAGAATAAAATATTTAAATAACTTAATCTCTATGGGTACTGGTTTCTTTATAAAATGAGGATAATAATAGCACCTATGTCCTTGTGTTGTCATGGTGATAAAAAGAGATGATATTTGTAAAGTTCTTTATAAGCCTTAAAACTCTACATAAATGTTATTGTTGTTATTGATAAGATGATGATGAGGAGGAGGAGGATGATGATGATGAACTCTGAGTTTCTGGACTACCTACAATTACCTTGGTTTTGCTGTCTAGAGTAGTAGTGAGAACAGTCTGTGTCACAGTAACATTCTGTCCTTTGGAGACTGTGGTAGGATATGATTTATTCTCTATAGAGAACCATGTGTGAATGAGTAAAGAAGAGCCTAATGGGTTGCCTTCTGTTTATTCCTCAGTGGCTAAGATTGTATAGAAAATCTTTCTTTCCTCCTAATAGTGCTTGCGGCTCTGTTCCTATGCTACACCAACAACTGTAGAAGCAGGGGGGAAGAATGGAAATCAACTAATTCAATCATTTTTTTCCTCTATCTTCGCTATGGGGTGTCCATTCGTAAAACGGACCTTGACATCAGGAAGTCATGATATGCAGATGAATTGGATTTAAGTGACGGAGATTGTGCAAAGTCACAAGTCTCACTCTTCTCTCCAGAGCCATCTGTCCAGGGGCAAGGTATAGATCTGGAGGACTGGAGACGGTTCTGATGCAGTGGGAGACCTAGGCTTTTTTAAGCTAAGGTCTTTCCCAGGTTTCAATTTGACTGAGGCAACCCCCATTTCATTATTAAGGCAAGGTAAGAAATGAGGCAAATAATGGCCTCTTTTACCTAGTCAAAGAAACAAAACAACAAAAAAAAAAACAAAACCACCAGAATCAATCCACCTGGGAGGGGAAGACCCCCAGGGTTTCTGGCCAAAACAGAAACAATTGGATTTATTCTCACTCTGGGCGATCATACCTACACAATGCCCAAGGGAGGCTTGGGCTGAGAGCTAGAGTAATTTTTTGTAAATGTCTTTTTTCTTGGGAAAGAAATCTAGTCCATAAACCCCAAGATATCCAGAGAGTATTCAGTGATCAAAATGTACGTTCATTTGGGCAGAGCTCTAACAGGTAAGTATATGATGCCCTATGTGGACAGAGGGAGAGGAAGGAGGAAGGAGGGAAGGAGGAAGGGAAAGAACAAAGAATGGAGGGAAAGAGGGGTGGAGGGAGGGGAGAAATGGAAGGAAGGAAGGAAGGAAGGAAGGAAGGAAGGAAGGAAGGAAGGAAGGAAGGAAGGAAGGAAGGAAGGAAGGAAGGAAGGAAGGAGGGAAGGAAGGAAGGAAGGAAGAAAGGAAGGAAGGAAGGAAGGAACTGAGTTGGCCAACTGAAACTGGCCAGTTGGTTACCCAGTAGGGCCAGCTATTTTTGTGTCAAAAGAAGGGAGACAAGAGACACCCCCCCCCCCCACCCAGTAAAATTTAGAGGTGGATTTTACTTTTTCCTCGGGACTGTCCAAGGGCAGGCCAAATTGAGCAGTGTGTCTGCAGGGACAATGTGCCAGCTTTTAAAGGGATGCCACACGGCCAACTGGTAGGTATTACATAAGCAGAAATTTGCAGAGGCCAAGAACAGTGATTGGTCAGTACACACCTCGAAATTCGGGAGCTGGCGAATTTACTCTAGGCTGAAATTCCCGCGCAGAGATGCAGTTGGGGAGGGACAGGGAACCCTGAATGGGCAGAGATCCTGTGGGGTAGGAGGCAGGGAAGAATGGGGTCATGCAGGACAGTGAATTTACCCTAGGCTGAAATTCCTGCCCAGAGATCCACTGGGGGAGAAGTCTTGCACAACACTATTACTACTTACACATAGTTGTTTGTCCTATGATAAATCCACAAATAACTATTTTCTGTTTACTTCCTTCTCTCCTCACCTCATCTTTTGCCACAGAATTGGCCTGAACTCACTAAGGAAATTTAGTCTTCAGGTCTTTCCTTATGGCTTAGCCATTTATGTTGACATTTGCTGAAAAGCTTAAAACAAACTGTTTAAGTGAAACCCTCAGTTGAGACTAATGGAACAAGGAACTACATGAAATAATAAACATGTTTTTAATTGCTTATTTCTTCCTTTATAATTTATGTCTGTGATGGATGATGTAACACAAGAATGCTTCTTAAATTCCAAGTAAATTAATATTCGCAGGCATGTTGCTGCATTTATCTTTTTCAAATATATCGTGGTTGGTGCTTCCAGAGAAACTTGCCTTTTTCCTCTGTAGTACCTGCTTTACAATGCTAGAACAGCTTAAGCAGAGCAAAAGGCCATGCTTTTTTCTCGCTTTATTTGTAATGTTTTGTGATGGAAGTAAGAAATACAATCATTCTCCATCCTCCCTAATTCCCCCCCCCCCATGCATTCTGTAATACCTCTGAGTTCTACAAGTATGAATCAGATCACATCCTTTGTTACCTGCCTCACATTTCAGAAGCAATGTTTTGTTTTCCATTATTAATGAATAAGGACTGTTTTGCCTATGTTTCTGAACTATGAAATGAAAGACACTAGATATATTAAATTAACTTATATCAGCTGGGTCTTGTCAGGATAGTAGAAATTTCTCCTTTGCAATTAGATCTCTGTTTATTGTGAAACAAGTCTTCCAAACAAACAAATGAACAAATAAAAATATGAAGTGTTTAACAATATGTTTCTCAGAAATCCTAGGTTCATCCTCGGGTCCAGGTTGGGGAATTAGCTCCTGAAATTCCACAAGAGCATCTCCAAGTGTTATACTCGTGTTTTCATAAAGGGTACGTTACTAAAGTAGATTGAAATTAAATTTAGAAACATGTAGAATATTCATGAGTAAGTCCCATTACTATTCTTATGCATTCAAACTCTCCTAATAACTACTTTTGGAGAAATAATTGGCTTGGTCATTCAATCTGAACATGTATTTGATGGTTATTAAACTCAGACACACATCTCCAGAATTCAAATGGCCAAGCTCTATTAAAATTAAAATATGAAAGCAGTCCCTCATCCATACTATACTTGTGCTATATTATAGCAATGTATCATTGTAATCTGGGCATCAGGTTTTGTTGCTCAGCTATTTGCCTTGCTGGCTTGATGACCTCTTACCCTTTAATTTGCTTATTCCAAACTGCTATATATTGATAAGTAATGAGAATGCTGTTAATTCAATTTAATAAGTTCTAAGCTAACTTTATAAAAATTGACTTAAATCTGCCTCTGGGAGTGCTTCTGAAATTAGCAAGATTCCCAGGTATGCTGAAGGACTAGTCAGAATCAGATGAAGAGGGAATGGAATGTTAATTCTATGGCATGGCATAGTTTGGAGGAATAAGAAAGCATTGTATAATCTGAGTTCTGCTATAATGACTGCATATGTCCTTGGAGACTAAACTTGAGAAACGAAGGAGAAACTACTCAACCATTTAAAGTAAGAGATTAAAGAAGTCATGCTCATGATTGTAATAACCACAACTGCATAACAATGTTCACCTTCTATAGAGCAAGATTACCAAGTCTGGTACCTAGGACAAGAGTTATGGACAACTTATATGGAAGTTGCTGCTAAGTTGATGTTTTAGAATAAAATCAGATGAAGATTGTAATACTTCAGAATATCCTGGGAGTACTGAAGGACTCACTAAAACTTTGTGAAATTGAAAAGTTTTGTTTCACTTTATATTGTATTATTTATTAATTGGGAATGATATCTTAGCACTGGAATCAGTATTTATAGATCAGATTTAGATTTAATTTTCTAGGTCTTAGTATTAAGCATTTATGAGTTTAATTTCTCCATTTCTTTATGGTACAGGGTTAACTCAATCTGTCTTACCCTAGAAGGAAGGACGGGGAAAAGAGACTGAGTTGGACCTGGTCTTAAGATGTTCTGCTCAGTCATAAGCCTAACACCAGACCATTTTGGAGTAAGGGACTGCCTGACACAGGAGTTTCCAGAGGATGTCATTCAGTGATGTGTTTTCCCCATTGTTCTGGGTCCTAGAGATACCCTCTTGTGAATATGGCCAAATGTAATCCCACCTTTACCTCTGACATAAACCAATTACAGTCTAAATTTAGTTTTTATTGCACAACTATTTTTGGCATCCTGTATAAACTGTTATTTTTTCAATGTATAAAAAAGCCTGCTTTTGGGGTGGCTAGGTGACTCAGTGAATAGAGTACCAGCCCTGGAGTCAGGAGGACCTGGTTCAGATCTGAACTCAGACACTTAACACTAATTGACCTTGGGCAAGTCACTTAACCCCAATTGCCCTGCCTTCTCTCCTCCAAAAAAGGAAAAAAAACAAAACAAAAAGTCTGCTGTGGTTGGCAGAAGTATCCCTGGCTACTGAGGAGCTCAGGATCTCACTGGTAATTGCTTGCCTTGCTAATGCACAGACCTTTGTGTGTGTGTTTTTTTTTTCTTTAGCACATATTTTATTGCAACAGATTAGATATAAAGTATGTATCAGAGGCAGAACATAAACCCATATCTTCCTGATCCTGAGGCCAGCTCTATATTCACTTGTCAGTCAGTAAGTCAGTAGACATTTTTTAAGCATCCACTATGTGGTAAGTGCTATGCTAAGTGCTGAAGAATGGCAAAAGACAGTGCTTGTCCTCAAGGAGTTCATAATCTAATGGGGGAAACTGATGCCTGCACCTTGCAGCACCAACTGGACATAAGAGAATGAACAAATGAGGAATAGTGGGCCAGGCAGAGATTGAAATTATTCATACTTTTATTGCATGCATGCTAAGCAAATCCCAATTAAGCATATAAGGGTTAGGGTTTTTATACTGAAGCTCCAGCACTTACATCATACTTTCTCATGGGAAACTTCATATAGTTTGTTACATGAGGCACCTAACTTATAACTTTGCAGGAGGCTACTCCCATGGGATGTTTCCCTGCTTTCTTATCTCATGCATCACTACTTTATCTACCGTGTTTCCCCAATAATAAGACACTGTCTTATTATTATTTTTGGACAGAAAAACACCAGAGGGCTTATTTTCAGGGGAGGGCTTATTTTAATGAACATTGACAGCAATTTTAATAAACAGGTAAATGTGAACAAAAAAAGTACCTTTATTCAATAATCAAATCACTGGGGAAGAACAGGATGACGCTCTCACTGCTGCAGCTCTGATTGGATGCAGCTCGGAGCGCAGTGTGCGTTTCACAGGGGGGGGGGACGGTGCATACAGAGGGTACCGTAATGTAGCGTGTAGTGCAGGGGATCACCTTCACTACAGTAGCAATCTCAATAGGGCTTATTTTCGGGGGAGGGCTTATTTTAGAGGAATCTTACACAGTAAGGGGAGGGCTTATTTTCGGGATAGGTCTTATTATCGGGGAAACACGGTATATCACTTAAGTGGCCAGGGTTCTAGGAATGGCCAAAATGTTCAGAGCCTCCCTTGAATGGAGGGTGGTGAGCCAGCTTTCTGAGATAATAGACCCAGGTGGGTGGGAACTAAGCTCAAGGTGGTCCTTGACCTGGATTTGCACCCATTGCAGACCCCTCAGAGCTAACCCGTGACATTGTCCCCTACAGGAGACAACAACCAGACAAATATCTATATCTATCTTATAAACGGGATAAAAAGAATAATTAAAAGAGAAATGACACTAGAATTAAGAAGGGTTTTGAAAGATTTTCTGTAGAAGAAAGTCAGGGAAGGGCGTAGGCAAAGGTGAAGATGAATGAAGGATGAATTAGCATGAAGAGAGACAGGGAGGGTAGCAGGTTATTGTAACAGTCCAAATGTGAGGTGATGAGGGCCTGTACCTGGGTGGTAACAGTACCAGCAAAAAGAAAGGGGCCTATATGGGAAATTAGAAAGGTAAAATCAACATGTTCTGTCAAGAGATTGGCTATGGTGGGTAAGCAATAGGAGTTGTCAAACATGACACCAAGGTTGAGAGCCTCAGGGCCTGGAAACATGATGTTATCATTTGGAATAGAGAAGTAATAGGGAAGTTAGGAAGGGATGAGGGCTTAAGGTGGAAGATAATGAATTCAGTTTCAGATGTGTTGAGTTTAGAATGTCTACTGGACATCCACTTTGAGAAGGTTCAAAGTTAATTGAAGATGAGAGATCAGAGGTGAAGAGAGAGGTCAGGGCAAGATAGATAGATTTGAGAATCATCAGCATAGAAATGGTAATTAAATACATGGAAGCTGATGGAGAGAGGGAGAAGAAAGAGAAAAGGGTCCAGGACAGGACCCTGGGGGACACCTGTATTTAGAGATTGTAACATGGATTTACAATCTAGCGAGGGAGACTGAGAGGGATCAGTCTGATAGGAAAACAGAGAGAGCTGTTTTCTGAATTCTTAGAAGAGAGTATCAAAGAGAAGAAAGTGATCAACATCATCGGAGACTACAGTTTCAGAAAATGAGGACTGAGAAAAAGCCATGGAGTTTGTTCATAAAGAGTTCATTGGAAACTTTTAAGAAAATAATTTCTGTGGAAGGATGAAGTAGGATGCTAGATTATAAGGAGTTCAGAAGAGTGACCTGAAAAAAGGGGAGGAATCTATTGTAGATGATCTTTTCAAGAGTTTATCCGCAAAATGGAGAAGAGATATAGAAGGAGAGTTAGTAGAGATGAAAGGATCAAATGAGGGTTATTTTTTCTTCTTCTGAGGTTGAGGGAAGCATATGCATGTTTATTGCAGTGCTGTAGTGCCATGATGCTCACAACCAATTATTATTCATTGCTCTCTGCATCAATTCTCTAGACTCTAGATTCTTCACACCTGGATTACGACAAAAGTACATCTGTTCCTTTTTGCAGAAGCCTTTCTCCATTACAGTGTATCTACACATAACAGCACTAATCCTCTTATGTCTGTGTATGTGTTACTTTTATTTCTTTCAGCAAAGAAGGGAAATAACTTTCTTATATGTGAAAATAGATAGAGTTGGATAGAAGACACATAGTGACCTTTCCCACTAACTTTCTGTAAAGCATGATTTCCCCCATGTGCCCAGTATGATGCCCTGCACATGATGCATACTCAATTATTGTTGTTAATTGACTCACCGAGGCACTAATAGCATAGTGGAAAAGTGTTAAATACGGAGACAAGGAATACCTGGAATTCAATCTGACCACTGATATTTAGGTTTTGCAGTCACTTATTCTCTCTCTAAACCAATTTCCTCATCTGTTAAAAGAAGGTATTAATACCTAAATACCTTACTCCAGTAAAGTGCTAGGAGGAATAAAAGAGATAATGGGTATTATTGTACCCGTAATCTCAGATATCAATAGGAATATGTTAAGGGTATAGATGATATATGACAAAGTAAGGGATCTAACTTAAAAAAAGTAAATTTAACATCATAGGTAACACTGAACCTTGATAGGATGGGACTAGACTATGTCCCTTTAGAGATTATATCTTTTTAAAATTAAAAGGAAAGCTCAATCAGAAACAAATAGAACTGTATATTAATTAGCCATATTCATGTGATAAAGTCCAAAAACTATAGCAGAGAAGCTTATTTTTTTTTCTATTAAGGAGAATGATGTTTGCAATGAAAAAGACATTTAAAATGGCTAATAAGATGAAATAGAAGATTAGGCAGAAAATCATTAGGTGATACTTAGAAGCTACTTAGTTGCCTTTACTTATCTGCAGGTCACCAGTCTTACATTAACCAATCAATAAGCATTTATTAGAAGCATACTATGTGCCAGAAATTGTTCTAGGTTCTGAGGATACAAAGACAAAAATGAGCTATCCATGGACCTCAAAGAGCTTATATTCTGTCAAAGAACATAGCATGTACATCTAGGAATATGTTGAAAATAAATACAAACTGAATTTTTGAGTATAAGGGAACAAGCTGCTGGAGGGATGGAGAAGCATGTGATATTGATGAGGTATGGGCTCTGGGAGCCCCCTTGACCTCTCCTTGAGTCCTTGAGATAGAGACTCTGGGAACCTCCCTTGGACTCTTGATTAAATTGTCTCATTTGATGAAGCATTTGCATGAGTCAATAAGCCTTACATTGTGGCTGGGCCCAGACCTCTAGCCTAGTTACTAATTGCTAACTACTAGCCTAGTTACTGGTCTAGCCCTCCATTGTTCATCTACTTCCCACCCTTGAGCCTATCAAAATATCAATACATCCTTGAACTGGCCTAGCCAACCATTGTCTGTAGCCTCCAGCTACCTCCCACCATTAATCACTCATTGACCTCATTAACTCCTCCTGAAGACCCTCCCCAAACTCCTCCTCTAGACCACCCCTAGATTCCTCCCACAACCTTCTGTATATAAGACCCCATCTCAGAGCACCATAGAATGCCATAGCACATGACCTAGCACAGACTTACACTGTGTCTAATGCAAGCAAACTCTTAATAAACTTTACTTTTCTTTGGCTGAGAAGAGAAGTAGAATTCATTCAGTAGGACCTGGTGTGTTGGTATTTTGGGCTGTCCAGAGCAATCCTAACCCCTCTTAGTGGGAAACCTCTTCAATATGAGCTAAACAAAAATATAGATAAGGAGAATGAGAAAAGGAAAATGTATATTACATACATAGGGCTAGCCTGCCAAAAGGTAGGACAACCTTAGAAGTTAGATGGAAAGTAGTCTGTGAAGAACCAAGATCAATTTGGTTGAAGTTCAGAGAAGAACTGAATAGGACTATATAAACAAGCTTAAAAGGCAAATTTAAACCAAGTTGTGAAGAGCTTTAAATACTAAACACAGGAGTTTTATTTGATTGTGCAAGCAATAGGGAACCATTGGAGTTTATTGATCAAGGCAGTGACATGGCCAGACATGTGATTTAGGATTATCTTTTTTGGCAGTTGTGTTGATTAGAAATAGATTAGACATGTGAAAGACTGGATGCTTGGAAATTAATTACTGTGGCAAGCTATTGCAGATATACAGGTAAGAGGTGATAAGCTTATAATAAGGTGATGGCCATGTTAATAGAGAAAAGAATTATATATCAGGTTCTGTGGTGTGGAGTATCATGGGAGGGGAAGGTGAATTTGTCTCGTTGCTGTTAACAAATTTAGATCATGGCAATTGGATGAAATATTCTGTTCCATTTAAAGGAAGAAAAAGAAAGTAGAAATCTATAGACCAGAGAACATGATTTTGACTCTTTGGAAAAATATAGCATACACTATTAAAGGTGTCATTAGCTAACATCTAGAAAAGGATTTTATTTTTCAAGAACTGACCTTACCAGTCAAACCTTCTTTCCTTTCTTGGCCAAGTTGCTTACTTAACAGATCAGGAGAATGCTAAAGATAGAATCAGTTTAACTCATTTTTATCAAAGCCTTTGTCAAAACATCTCCTGCTATTCTGAATATAGAGTACCCATAGCCCACTTAATGGTATGTAATTAATTGGATTTGGAATTGGTTTGTGTCTTAAACCACAGAATAGTTATTAGTGTTTATATGACAGCTTTGTAAGGCATTATCAGTGAAATGGCTCAGGGATCACTCATTATCCTGGAGCAGTTCTACATATTTATCAGTGACTTGGATAAAATCATAGGCTATCTTATGACACAAAGCTGGAAGGTATAGGAAATATGTTATATAACATAGGATGCAAAAAGGTTTAAGTGGAAAAAAATGTTGGATTGAGTGTAAGAAGACAAAATGTAATAGGAATAAATATAAAATCTTAGACTTGGCTTCAATAAATTATGTCCAAATACCAGATAGATATAGCAAGATATCATTTCACTTGAAAAATAGAATCTAGTGGACTGAGAAAAATCAGTATGAGTCAATAGTCTGGCATGGCAGCAAAAACAAAAGATGAAATACATCCTTAGGCTTCTTTGATTTGTAGAGATTCCAAAGCTAAGGATACTTCTAATACTCTGTCTTGGTCAAAAGACAGTTGGAATGAAGAGATAGTTCAAATAGAGTGGTCCTTGAGAAGTCCATTATCTCAAGTAGCTCTTAAAGCCACTTTAGGAGACAAACAGATTCAGGTGGGCTGGTCATTTAAATTAAAAATAAAATACCAGGGTCAGCAGCCCCTCCACTGGGGCTGAACAAGGAATAACAACAACTACAACTACAATAATAAGTAGTGCCTGAAAATCCCTGGCTGCATCATCTCCCTGCCCTTGGCAAGTTTTCCTCTATAAAAATCCACATCTTCCTTAAGGGAGGGCATCCTCCTTAAGTTGGGGTCACCTTTGATAGGCCTTTCCTTTTAGCAGGAGGGGTCTCCCTGAAGCAGCTGTCTCTTTGTATTGACGCTCTTCTTGGATGGTGTTGTCCCTTCTCCCTGGGGAGGGGGGGGTGGCTGCCCCATTTAGGGGGCTTCCACTCCCCTCTTAATCCAAAATCTCCCTTAAACTGCATCTCCCTTAAGGGAAGGAAGAGCATGCTTGGCGTATTGTGTTGCACCACAATAAAAGCCTATATTTGATTTAGAGATAGCCCAAGTGAATTCTTCAAGATGACCTTGTACCCCAACATTTTGTGATGTCCCTGAACCTCATTAGAAATATTATATTCAAGGGCAGCTAGGTGGCACAATGAGTAAGAAAGCCAGACATGGAGTCAGGAGGACCTGGGATCAGTTCCGGCCTCAGATACTTAACACCCACAAAAAAAAAAAAAAACCCCACAAACCTGGCCGTGTAATCTTGGCAAGTTACCTAACCCCAATTGCTTTAAAAAAAAAAAAAAGAAAGAAATATTATGTTCAGTTTTGGGTGCTGCACTTTGGGAAGGTCATTGATAAACTTGGTGAGTACAGAGATAAAGGCAACAGAATACGGAATAGACTTAGGATCATGACACATTAAAATTTTTGTTTTTGTTAAATTGTGAATTTAAATAACATCTTCCCCTAAGAGATAATTGCCATACACAAAGGAAAAGGGGGAAAAATGATGATTATTTGTGAAATTACAAATCTCTGTATTGTACTGGCTATTGTTTTGTTTTTTTGAATAAATTTTAAATATATATATATATATATACACATATGTGTGTGTGTGTGTGTGTGTGTATACACACACACATATATCTCTTTCAAAGTTGTTCTGCTTTTCTTTGTTTCCTTTGGGACTTGCCTCTGTTCCCTTTATTCTAATTTTTATGCTACTCAGTGACTTTCCTCTACCTATTTTTAACTCATTCATTCATTTGTTTTTTCTTAGCATTCTCACTAGCTGATAATTGCACTCCAAAACCCTTCCCCAAAATAAAGAGAGGAAAATTCATTCCTTATAAAAATAAGCATGGGCTGGTAAAATAAATCCTCACATTTTCCCTGTCCAAAATTATGTCTCATTTTGAACCATCTTTCCTGTCTCAGAATGTGGGAAGAATTCTTTATTATCATTCCATAGGAGCTATAGTTATTCCTTATATTGATCATATTTCTTCCAATTTTTTTTTCTTTGCAGTGTTGTTGCTACTGTATCAATTGTACTCCATTTCAACTCACCTACTATGAATCCATTTATACCAGCCTTCTAGGATTTATTTTGTCTGAAATTATCCCTTTATTCATTTCTCATGGCACATTACTATTCACTACATTTGTACAACATACTTTGTTCAGCCATTCCCCAATTGATGAGCACCCCTTTTGTTTCTAGTTTTTCTCTAGAACAAAAAGAGCTACTAAAATAGGTTTGTACATTACAGATCTTTGTCCTCTTTCTTTCATCCCTTGGGAGTATAGGCTTTGTAGTGGGATTGCTAGGTCAAAAGTAATATGAAGATTATTCATAGGAACCAGGGATTTTTAGTTTGGAGAGAGCAAGATTAAAGAGAGATCAAAATCACTTTCTTCTGGTATTTGAAGGACTCTCCCATAGAACAGGGATTGCAATTGTTCTGCTCGACCCCAAAGGGGAGATCTAGTAGACAGAAAGAAGTTTCAGGGAGACTAATTTAAGCGCAGTATAAGGAAAAACTTTCTAAATAACAGTAGTAACTTAAAGTAGAATGGGTCCTGCCCCACTTGCTGCCCCAATGGGCTAAATTTGTTAAAGGTTTTCAAATAAAGGCTGGATAAACACTTGTTGGACATAATTCTGAGTAGAAGAAGGTCAGATATTGTGGTTTTTGGAATCCCTTTCCAAATTTTATAATCTTATTTTATTTAGAGTAATCATAATAGCTTGCCCCTTTAAGCATTTTCATATTTACCATTTCTCCCGATTGAAGATTATGAGGATATATCAAACAAAGAAAAAGAAATAAGTTTTAAGTGGTCCTTTTATACCTTAAATATGACATTGTTTCTGATAGTAAAGATACTTTTTTTTAAGCAATCGGGGTTAAGTAACTTGCTCAAGGTTACATGGCCAGTTATTTCTGGGTGTGGTGCTGAGTATCTGAGCCTGGATTTGATCCACGTCATCCCGGCACTGGAGCCGGTGCTCTTATTCGCTGAGCCACCTGGCCACCCCAATAAAGATACTTTAAAAAGGAGATTTATGTGTTTTCCATTTTGATAATCTTTGCTTTGTGGGAAGGAGGGGAGGCAGTTGGATATGGTGGGAAAGCGTCAAAAACTATGAGTGTAGATACAAAATTCCTCCTGTTTAGGAAAGGGGCCAATGAGTAAGCACATCTCTCTGCTCCCATTTCATTACAAAAGCATGCAACATATGAACCAATATAATTTGCTTTGACACACCATCATTATTTGTTTAGATAAATTAATAAACAGCACCTTTGGGTGCTGGCAATCTATTCAGGTCCTGTCATGGCTGATTAGAATATCTGCCTAAAGGTAATAAAACAAGAGAATGCATTAATATATGAGGGCTCCCTTTGTTTACTTAATGTGGAACAATTACTACTTATTCATTCCACCAATCACACTTTTCTGTGAGTGATTCGCCCTCTTGCTTGCAGCATTAACATGAAAAGGGCCATTAGTCACATTTTATTGTGGCCCAAAGCTCTTATTTCCTGTGAGTTAGAGGAGCTGGGGTGATTTAAATAGGTAACTTGGAAGCTCACTAATCTGGTTTGTTCAAAAGATGTATGATTAGCAATATCAGAATGAGTAAAGTATCACCCGGGAAGCCTCTCTAAAAATTGAATTTTGAAATATTACATAGAATAATTGGGACAACATTTGACAAACCAACTAGAAAGATATTTCATATCAAATATTAAACAAGGTCATCACTGATTATTTATCAGTGTTACAAATTTAGGTGTTAAAAAACTCCATTAAGTCAATAAAACTTCAAATTCATTTATTTTTGCATGTTAACTGCAGGAGAGGAAGAGAGAAAGGGAGAAAAGAGGAGATGAGATGAGGAGGGAAGGGAAGAGGAGATGGAGAACAGGGTAAGAGAAGAGAGGAAAATGAAGAGGAAGGGGAATGGAGGGAAGAGGAGGGGAGGGCAGGAGAGTGAACATTATATAATGCTAGTCTCAGAGTCAGGAAAATCTATCTATACTGATTTTTCCTCCTTCACATATTATTATTAGATAACTAATGGTGCCATGGATAAAGTGCTTGTCTTGCAATTAGGAAGACCTAAGTTCAAATGCTGACTTAGACACTTGCTGAATGACCCTGGGCAAATCACTTTACCTTGGCATTCTCCATTCCCTCATCTATAAAATGGGAATAATGTGATAGCTACTGCCAAGGGGTGTTAGGGAAATCAAATAGAAAATGTTTAAAATACTTTGTGAATCCTGAAGTGCTATATAAATGGTAATTATTATTATACTGACTCTATTACCCTGGGCTAGTAAATGACCTCTTAGTGCCTCAGCACCTGTCCAAAATATATGTTTCACAACAATTGTTAAGGATCCACATTAATAGAGAGAATAACCTCCCTAGGAGTTCTCTAAATAAATGAAACGACAGAAAATCATATCTCATTAACCACCACCACCAAAACTCATAGACCTTTTACATTTAATAAGAGATGTTTCCTGTCAAACATTCTCCATGAAGATATAAATTATCTGTATTTTATGTTATCATTCTGAATTATTTCTTAACTCTGTCAGGACAGTATTTTTTCTGTCAGCTAAGCATTTTCTTTTCACTCAGTCAAATATGACTTTCCTCAGATAAGACCAATTCATTCATATCCTTTTGCTAGACAGTATTTTATTATCCCCGTGTCCAACTAACTTTTCTATTTTGTATTTGTATAGATTGGCCATGTACTGTATGCAATAACAGGAATAATTTGATATCATACTCCACTTTTCTTTCAGTGATTTTAAAAGGCACAAAATGCTATTTCATTAATTTTCATGATACTCCTCAAGTACAAGAAGGGGGAGATAATATTGAGGTATTTTTAGAAGAAGGAAATAAGGACACAAGACTTTAATTGAACTTGTTTCATTTAATAAAACCTTCAATTACTGTTTACAAATTTCTGACAACTTTATCTTTGGGATTTGGGACTGAGAAATTAGGACGCCTGGAAATTCTCAGGAAATTCTCAAATAGCAAGTTATTATCTCTTTGCATAATATTTTATTTGTGTGTGTGAACACAGTAAAAAGCATCATTTTCTGTAACAGTGTCATACTAAAACTTTTAGAGATTTTCTATAAAATAATATGATAAACACAAGTGTTATGATGATGATGAACCAATTTAGTATGACAGTGATTTAAAACATATTTGGCAATAAGGTTTTCTTTGTCATTCTTCAAACACTTCCAACATTTTTAATACTCTTTACTTATCTTCATGGATAGCTAAATTTAGTAGTATTTATGAAGAGCCATGGTCTAAAACAAATATTCAAACACTAGAAATGGCCAATTAATATTATTAGATATTATTTTAAAAACCCAAACTTCAGATCGCCTAACAACACTGCGCAGGGTACAGGGACCCCAAAAGTCCCCTACCCCCCAAATTAAAAGTCAGAGGTGTTTTGAGCAAAGAACAGGAAGTTTTATGCACTTTTCATGAGAAGAGGGCATCCCTTCCACCAGTTCGAACCAGTGGAACGAGGCATGTTACAGAAGACGGAACAAGAATTTATACCCTAACACAGTCATATCATGCTCAGATCTACTCCAAACTTTCTTATAAGCTACCTAATTACTAGTAACAATCTTTCACATTGGTTTTACATTTTCCCTACATAAAAGGTAAACATTCTTTCCTTATTTAGTCCCTTGTAATCGGTCATTGGTATGTACTTTATCTTGATACTTATATGTAAAATCTTCTATTGAGTTTGGGCTTGTTTTTTTTTTTTTTAACAGAGTACTGAAAGTCTGACTGTACATCAAATGTCCATTTTCTTCCATTCAAAACTGTGCTTAGCTTTCTTGGGTATGATATTTTTGGCCAGAGGCCTAGTTCTTTTGCTCCTTGAATGGTCTTTTAGTGTCACCAACACTAGGACTTGTGTGATTCTAATTGTGATATCATCATATGTATTTTTTTTCTTATTGCTTATAGTATTTTGTCCTTGATCTGGGGGTTTCAGAATTTAACTATAACATTCCTGTGAGTTTTCCTTGTAGGATCTCTTTCCAGTAGTGATTGGTAGATTTTTAAAAATTATCTCTATTTTTCCCTCTTGTTCTAAAGCTTCAGGACAATTCTCTTTAATTATTTCTTTTTTATCGTATCAAGATTCTTTTTTTGATCAGAACTTTGAGGTAGTCCAAGTCTTATGTTTTCTCTTCTTGACCTGTTCTCTAGATCTGTTGTTTTTCTTACGAGATGTTTCACATTCCCTTTTTTTATTCTCTCTGTCTATAAATACATACATATACATACACATATGTGTGTGTGTGTGTACCCACATACATTTCTTCATCTCTAGTGACTTTGGGGAGTTAGTTTCTTCCTTTAGATTCTGGATATCCTCATCTAATTGGTTTATTTTCTTGTCATAATCTTCTTCTCCTTTTTAAAAACCGTTATTTTTATTTTTCTCAGACAGCATCTTTCAAGGAATTATCAAGGAAAATCATGCTCATATCCTAGAACCAAAGGGTAAAATAGTCATTAAAGAATCTACCAATCACCTCCTGAAATAGATCTCCAAAATAAAAATTACAAGGAATATTGTAGACAAATTCTAGAATTATCAGGTCAAGGAGAAAATTCTGCAAATAGCCAGAAATAAGCAATTCAAATATCAAGAAGCCATAGTCAGGATTACATGGGACTTACCAACTTCTACTTGGAGGATAGGAGCATTTAGAATATGATATTCTGGAATCCACAAAAGCTTGGAATCAAGAATCAACTGCTCAGCAAAAGTGAGCATAAACTTTCAGGGGAAAAGATGGGCATCCAAAGAAATAGGGGATCTTAAGACTTTCCTGATGAAAAGACCAGAACTGAATGAAAATATCTTCAAATACAAGGTTCCAGAGAATCATGGAAAGGTAAATAGGGAAAAAAAACAAAACAAAACATGTTATTCAACTCTTGAGAACTATATCTCTATTATGGCAGTTAGGAAGAGTGTACATAGACAGAAGGTGTGTATATAAGTTGACTTTGATGTTGATATAAGTTGACTTTGTTGGTATGGGGAAAAAAGGGTGTAAAAAATAATTATATTAGGAGATGAGGAAAAGGGGAGGCAGAATAGGGTGAATTATAACACATGAAGAAACCCCTATTAATACAGGGAAAGAAGGAAGGGATGAATATTTTTTGAACTTTACTCTCTTTGGATTTAGCTCAAACAGGGTATAATATATACACTTAGTTGGGTATAGAAATTTATCTCACCCTATAAGAAAGTAAGAGGAGGAAGGCAAAAAAAGAAAAGGCAAATGAAGGGAGGTCAGATTGAAGGAGGTGATGGTCAGAAGCAAAACACTGGTGAAGAGAGGCAGGATGAAAGGAGAAAGAAAAGTGTAAACAGAAAAACAGGAGGGAAATAGCAGTTAGTAATCATAACTGAATTTGAATGGGATGAACTTTCCCATAAAAAAGAAGTGGATAGCAAAGTGGATAAAAACCAGAATCCTACAATATGTTGTTTAAAAGAAACACCTGAAGCAGAGAGATGTGTACAGAGTAAAGGTAAAGGGCTGGAGCAAAATACATTATGCTTCCGCTGAAGTTAAAAAAAAAAAAAGCAGGGGTAACAATCCTGATCTCAGAGCAAAAGCAAAAATAGATCTAATTAAAAGAGAGAAGGAAGGAAAATACTTCTTGCTAAAAGGTACCTATATATAATGAAATAATAGCAGTACTAAACATATATGCACCAAGTGGTGCATCATCCAAATTCTTAGAGAGATTAAGTAAGCTAATGAAGACATAGACAGAAGTGTAGGTTATATTGGTAGGAGGAGGGTTTTACCCATATAAGCAGGAAGACACAGTCAGATATACAGACAGAGCCTTAAATAGGGTATGATGGTATGCTTTTGCACCTTGTTCAGATAAAATATAGGAATAATTATTTACCTGCAAAAGCTAAATTTAAGATATTGAGCACCAAAGTAAAATGAATATTGTTGGACTTTGAATCAAGGAAAACATATATCCTGCTTCAGATGCTTACTATTTCTGTGATCTCAGTAAGTCATATAACATTTCTGAGCCTCAGTGCCCTTACCTGTAAGATGGGCATAATAAAGTATTTCCCTCACAGCATTATGAGATTGTAGTAACAAAAATGTAGGTAAAGTGTTTTTTCAATACTTACATAAAGCACTATGGATATATTATTTATCACTGTTTGTATTACTATAAGTTTGGAGAAGTTAGATGACATGAATATTTGACATACCTTCAGAGGTCAAAGGTAATGCTATAATGTGTCTAATTCATATATACATATACACATATAAATGATATAATCTTAAGTGAATAGGTATCTGGCACCATGGAACACTCGTTCTTTGACAGTAAGACTAGCCTCTTCGGGCCTTCCTAGCCCCAGACTATTTTGCTTCTGTAGATATTATTTGGTAGAATTTGGTTTATTGAATAACAAAATTCAACATATAATTTAAATATTCAAGTTTTGAATATGTTCCTGTCAGTTGTATTTTCTCCTCACAGCTTATATTTGAATATACTTTTCAAAAGAAGTGAAAAAAAGAGACACTTTTTGTGATTCTTAGCATCATACTTACAATATGTTATTATTAAACTCACTCATAAGGGAGCTTCAGTAATTGGTTTCAAAACAAGAGTCTGTATTAAAGAGGGATTTAACTACACAAATCTGCTGTCTGTAAATGGGGAAAAAAGATAAATAGTTCAATAAAATACAACAAATATGGAATTTCTTGGTGACTGGATTGACTGAAACACATTTGAATTTGAATATTTCCTGTGAAATAAGACCACTTTTGTCATTCATGGAAATAGTACAAATACATCTTTTTTGTTTGTGTATGTAGTGCCATTTTTGGAGGGCTTACCCCAATGAGAATTCAAAAGTTGGGTGTTGGAGGGACCATACCATGTCTCAACCTACTCTGAAATCTTAAAACTGTCATTCATGAAGCCTCACTAGTACTTTTACTTTTAATAACCATCCAGTACACATTTACTAGAAGAAAAAAAATATTTAAATGTCAGTAAGGCATTTTATCATAAGAATAATATAAATATAAGAATAATAACAACCACCATCGTAAGTATAATAACAAAATATGTCTTTCATAAAACTAGGGTATAGTCCCTTAGAACTATGCATTCTTTTAGAGATAAGAATGGGAACACACACAGAGTGTGTTCTATATACTTTGGAAATATATGTGGCCAAGACTCATGCCTCCTATAATGTAGTTGTTTTATGGTACTGCTATGATTTTCTCCATTAGTTTTTTTTTCCTATAATGATGACCTCATACTGCTTCCTTTGAGCCTTGTGTCTCTGCCGGGTATGTCACTACAGTACTAAGATTCTCTCAGTAGCCTGCCTTCTAATAGCCAGAGCCAATTCTCTAGAAAGCTCATGTCTTCTGTCTTGCCTGACAGGGCCTGCTTCCTATTGGAAAGAATGAAATGAATGAAAGAAAAGCATCTTACCTACTTACCATGTGTCAAATACTGTGCTAAGTGGTGGGGACATAAATTAAAAAAGAAAGCAATGTCCTTGAGAAGTTATATCAACAATGCAATTTTCACAACACCTACAGTAACTATACATATGCTGATATGGTTATTAATCACAAAATATACCAGGCTCTCTACATGGGGGACAAAGCTAGAACATTTGTTCAAATACCAGAAAACTGAGTCCCAAAACCAGAAAATCAAAGCCATCACGGTAGTTATGAAGTTGGCACACGTAGTTAATGTAGTAAACACCCACATTCTCAAGCCTTCAAAACAGAACAGTGTATCTCAGGCAAATATCCTCCTCTCCTCACTCAAGGCAACTGCTCAGCATACATTCAGCTTGCTCCTAGAAGCTCTGTCCCCAATAGTTGCTGTCCCTGGAAGTCCTCAGCAGGAGTCCTTAGAAGAATTTCTGGCTGGCTCAAACAAAAGGAGTTTGTGCCACCACCACTGCTGCCAATCACCTCACACACTCTAGCATGGCTTTTGCTTCCTCTTGCCCCACCCCTTCCTGCTATGTCAGCAAGTTCAAAGGGCATGGAAGATATTTAAATCCCATAACAATTATAGAAGTATATATTTAAATTATGTGATATCCACTCCTGGGAATTCGGCTCTATTGAAAGACACTATGACCTTGTAGGAGAAAGTGGGAAGAGAGAGAGAAAAGGACCCTCCTCACTTTCCAGTGAGAAATGGTTTCCCATCATGTCCTGGGCCCTCTTCCAAAGTTATCTCCCTTCTCAGTTCCCAGAACTCATATCCTTCCAAGTTGCCTCTTGTCTTGAATCATATTTTAGAGAGTGCATCTTGTCTTATTTATTTGTTTTATTTTGTTTTTTTTCCAACTTATTTAATGTTCAGTTTTCAACATTCATTTCCATAAGGTTTTGAGTTGAAAAATTTTCTTCCCATCTTCCCCCTAACACCCACCTCAAAATTGTGAGCCTAATGAATACCCCTTCCCTGCAAAAAGGGAGAGCTTTTTTTGTAAAAACCTAAACCTTCATTTTATTTATATATAATATTATCAGTAGGGTTGGGGGGGGGGTCAGTTGTTTAGGAGTGTCCTTTTAACCTTCTCCCAAATTACATTTTTTTCTTATCCTATTTCTCTTGTAAGCCAATTGTATGTCCTTATGATTAGTTTTGCTTAACTGATTTTAATGCATTCCTATTCCCACAGACTTTCTCCCTCTTTCAAATACCTCATTCCCATCTGAAACTACACAAATTTGAAAGCTGCATAGCCATTTGAAACAACCCACACCCACACAACTAGGCCTTCCTTTACAAGTAATGATGTACAATTGAGAAAAGGCTGACCTGGTTTTAGGGCTGCATGATTCTAGTGACTATGGAGCCAAACAAATTTAACCAGATGAAATGATGATTATGATGATGGTGGTGGTGGTGGTTGTGGTTCTGGTGGTGATAATACCTAATACTTGTTTACTTGATGAAATAACATTATTCCCAGACGGGGATATGACATGGATATGACTATAAAATGGACTTTTAGACTTAGAAGTGATGGTGGCACAAGGATTGTGCTATATTACCAAAACACCCTCCCCAATTACCACAGGAGCTTCAGCAATGATTATTTCCTTGTAAGTTTTAGAATATGAGCTCTTCACTTTTGCTTCATCTCTACTCGAAGATGACTATTTCCCACAGTAGTTTCCTTGTTTCTAGTGTATTGGTATAGACAGCTTGGAACCCAATTCTCTTCTTTCCTTAGACTTTTTGTTTTTAAGCTTAGTGTCTTGTCTTCTAATTTAAAATAGATATTCCTTGTTTTAAAAGGAGCATGCCCTGCAGGCAGAATGTAGTGGCTGTCATCCATCCTGACTACTATAGCTCTTGGCCAACATCTGTGCACTTTGCTAAAAAAAACAATCAAAAACTAAAGACTTACCTTTTCTAGAGTAGAAGCTAATTTTCTCCTTAGAGTCCCAGATGTTCTCTGGCCATCACATACGGGAATATCTAAGATTGATCTGATTAAAAGCATTGAATAATGAGCAAAACATCTTAGGAGGCAAGCTAATGTCTCAAATCCACATTGGACAATAGCATGGGACAAATGCATTTTAATTTGGCTCAAAGGCTTAATAATAATTAACTTTAATCATACAATTCTTTTCAGTTTAAAAATATAGTCTGCAAATATCTATTCACAGAGTCACCTCACAACTTCAAATATCTATAGAAAACAGAAACCAGAGATCACAGATTGCCTTAAGAAAAGGAAAAATTATGGCAGACCCTTTAACATAACTTGATATTCTGTAAATGAGGTAGACACCCTGAGTTATCTTTGACATGGCTTTTATATCCTTAAAAATATAATAGAAACAGATTAAAAATAATCTAGGGCTAGAGTTTTGAAACTAGTATCAGACTGTGTCTGCAGAATATATATCGTATCAAAACCAGGCCAAGGAGGCAGTTGGCTACAGTGGAAAGAAAGAGTGCTAGCTTCAGAGTCAAAGGACTTGTGCTCAAAACCTCACTCAACTATTCAGTATCTGAATTTTTAGGCAAGTTACATGATACCTCTCAGTCTCTATATTCTCATCTTTAAAATGGGGAGGCAGAACTATTTAAAGTATATTTTTTTTCCAGCCTAAATAAATAAGAGTAGGATTTTTTTAAAGGCAATTGGAGTTAAGTGATTTGCCCAGGGTCACAGAACTAATAAACATGCAAGGTTGGATTTGAACTCTGGTCATCTTGACTTTCAGGGTGGTGCTCTATCCACTGCAGCACTTAACTGTTTCCTATAAACCTATAATCTTGAGATCAGTATCATCACTAAGACCAACTGGGGAATCCCCCTTCAAACTCAAAGCAGGTGGTGCCCAAAGGCTTGGGGGAGCTTTAGGAAGAAAGAGGATGGAGTGGCTTGGAAGTCTGGAATTGTGGTGAAGAGGCCTGGATTTGAATACCACTGGAGATCTCTGCTATCACTATGACTCCAAGAAAGTGACTAAATGTCTCCAGAGCTTCAGTTTCCTCTCCTGTAAAATGAAATAATAATCATAGTGCCTACCTGATAAGGTCATTTGGAAGAAAACACTTTTCAAACTTGTCAGTGCTTTGTAAATGGGAGATACTGTTGTGTGTGGTACTGTTAAGCTTTTCTCCATTAGTTTGGTTTTTTTTTTTTGCTATTATTTAATGTCCTTTAGTTGCTTCAAAATAGAATCCTTCTATAAACCACAATTTCCAATTTTAGATCTTTAGAACAGCTTTAAAGAAGTGAATTAGTACATCTCTGTAAGGCAAAATGATAAACAAAGGAAACTAAGCAAATCAGCACAGCCTAAACCCTCCAACTGGAAGAACACCAACCTAAGGGATTTAATTCTTTTTTGCGTTCTCCTTCAGGAGAGATAAATTAGAAGAAATGAACACTGGCATGCCAATTTTTTAAACTAGGATGTGCCAGTATGCTTGGTTTATGTTAATGGTGAAATAACTTTGCATAAATGTTTCCTAACAGCATAGAACACAGTGAAAAAAAATGCAGAATCTTGAGGGGGTTAAAAAGAAAAGTTCCTGATGAACAGAACTGTATGTTCTTAACAATAGTTGTGCTAAAATTCTTAATTATAAAAATGCAAACCAATATTTAGGCATTTAATCACATTATAAAGTCAGACTGTTACGGGTATCTTTTATAGGTAATATAAATTGAGAATTATTCTTTGAATTTCCTAAGTAAAAAGCTCTTAAAAAAAAAAAGAAGTCTTCCTTCTACCCACATTCAAACTCTAAGTAGGTGACAGGAAATAAAATGGTGGTTTTGCAAAGGAATGTATGGAGGTTAGGATGGCCTGTATTCCTATGGATCCATGATCTCATTGATATGGATGTTTTCTCCAACTATGCATATTGCAACCCATTCATACCTCCCCATCTTCTATGACTCTGAGAGAAAGATCCCTCCTGTAGGTTTGCCATCCAATGGAACTCCACCCAAAGCACAGAGGGCATCCTCATTTTCCCATGATTTTGAAAGAATATCAATGGAGCACACAGACCATTCCTTGCCTTGAAATTTAATAGCCCATTAAAAAAAATATCTTTGTCATCCAAAACAGGGAAAAAAATCAATTAGGTAAAACTACAGTATGTTTATTGCTTTAGGACCAGATAAATTGAATTTTGTGAAACTCATAATGCAGAGGGTTGGACTACAGGAGATGATATTTTTCCCTCTTCCTGTACAGTTTGTGTCCTACATTCAAATCATATCTCTGACCCTATCTGCCTATGTACCCTTGGGCAGGACAGCTAACTTTTTAAAGTCTAATTTGTTTTTTTTTTATTTTTATTTGCAAAATGAGATTTTTGGAATTGATGACATCTAAAGTCTCTTCTGAGATGTATGATGCTATTATCTTCCATTGATCTCTGGAATGCCTTTCAAAGAGAGTGTATTCAATGCACCTGAAGACTTATTTGCAATCACTTCATGTTGCATGTATTGCTAAGACTACCCATTAGTTATCTCTACCACTCACTACATGATTAATCAACCCCCTTTTCCTGTCATATATTTCATTAATAATATATTTAATCTAATCCTAAAGAGTGAGTGGATTAAACAACAAATCATAGAAACAATAACTTCATCAAAGAGAATGACAATAAGACAACATACCACTTATAGGATGCAACCAAAGCAGTTCTTGGAGAAATTTTATAACTCTAAATGCTTACATGACTAAAATAAAGAGATGTATGAATAGGGAGTGCAGCTAAAAAAGCTAGAAAAAGAATTAATTAAAAATCTCTGATTACATAACAACTGACAAATTCTGAAAATCAAAAGAGAGATGAATAAAATTGAAAGTAAGAAGACTATTAAAATAAAACTGAAAGCTGGTTTTATGGGGAAAAAAACAATAAAATAGATAAACCTTTGGTTAATTTGATTTGACAAAAAGAAGAAAACCAAATTTTCAGTATCAAAAATAAAAAGAGTGAATTTACCACCAATGAAGAGGAAATTTAAACAATAAGGAGGAGCTCTTCTGGCCAATTGTATGCCAATAAGTCTGACAATCCAAGTGAAATGATGAGTATTTAAAAAATATATAAATTGCTCAGATTAAAAGAAGAGGCAAAAAAAAAAAACTTAAATAGCCACATTTCAGAAAAATAAATTGAAGAGCCATCAATGAACTGCCTAAAAAAACCCAATTCTAAGGTCAGATGGATTTAGAAATTAATTCTACCTGCAGTTAAAAAGCAATTAATTACAATACTAAATAAATGATTTGGAAAAATAGACAAAGGAGTCCTACCAAATTCTTTTTGTGTTACAAAATTTATGTTACATATATATGTATGTATGTACATATATATAGTGCTGATACTTAAAGCAAGAAGAGCCAAAATAGAGAGAATTATAAACCAATTTTCCCAAAGAATACTGATGAAAAAAATTTAATATTAGCAAAAAAAATTACAGCAATTTATTACAAGGATTATATACTATGATCAGATGAGATTAATACCACGAATGCAGGACTGATTCAATATTAGAAAAAATATCAGCATAATTGACCATATTAATAGCAAAATTAACAAATCATATGAATATCTCAATAAATGTAGAAAATGCTTTTAACAAAATACAGTACCCATTCATATTAAAAATACTAGCAAGCATATGAATCAATGGAGTTTTCCTTAAAATAAGTAGTATGTATCTAAAATCATCAGCAAGCATTATATGTAATGGGGTATTCTAGAAGCATTCCTAGTAAGATCAAGGATGAAATAAGGATGTCCACTATCACCACTGTTATTCAATATTGTACTAGAATTCTTAGCTTTAGCAATGAGAAGAAAAAGAAATCAAAGAATTAGAATAGGCAATGAAGAAACAAAGCTATCATTTTGCAAATGATATGATGGTATACTTAGAAAATCCTAGAGAACCAACTAAAAAACTACTTGAAATAATTAACAACTTTAGCAAAGTTGCAGGATACAAAATAAACCCACATGCATCATCAGCATTTCTATATATTACTAACAAAGCCCAGCAGCAAGAGATAGAAAGAAAAATCCATTTAAAGTAACTATAGATAATATAAAATATTTGGGAGTCTATGTAAAGGAAGTGTGTGAACATAATAATTAGATATTTTTTCATTCAAATAAAGTCAGATCCAAATAATTTGAAAAATATCAGTTGCTCATCGATAGGCCAATTTAATTTAACAAAAAGGACAATTTTACCTAAATTAATTTACTTATTCAGTGCCATACCAATTAAACTACCAAAATTTATTTTGTAGACCTTGAAAAATTAATAAGAAAATTCATTTGGAAGAACAAAGATCCATAATATCAAAGAAATGAATGAAAATAAATACAAAAGAAGGTGGTCTAGCCATACCCAATCTAAAGCTGTGTTATAAAACTGGATCATCAAAATCTGTTTGCTACTGGCTAAGAAATAGTGTTTGATCCCTGGAATCTGTTAGGTACACAAGACACTGTCGTCAGTGACTATAGTTATCTACTGTTTGATAAACCAAAGACCCCAGCTTCTGGATAAGAACTCGCTATTTGACAAAAACTGCTGGGAAACCTGGAACACAGTGTGGCAGAAACTAGGTAGAGACCAACATTTTACATTGTAAACTGAGATAAGATCAAAAAACCTAAAGGGTGATACCATAAGCAAACTAGGAGAGAAAGGAGTAGTTTTCCTGCCAAATTTATGGAGAATAGAAGAATTTATGAACAAACAATTGATACAGAATATTATGAAATGCAAAACAGATAATTTTGATTATATCAAATTAAAAAGGGTTTGCACAAACAAAGCCAATGAAACCACTATTAGAAGGGAAGCAGAAAGCTGGGGAATGATTTTTTTTTTTACTGCCACTTTCTCTGATAAAGGCCTCATTTGTAAAATATATAAGGTATTGAGTCAAATTTACAAGAATACAAGTCATTCCTCAATTGATAAATGGTCAAAGGATGTGACTAGGCAGTTTTCAGATGAAGATATAGAAACTGAAGTCATATTTTTTAAATGCTCTAAATCACTATTGATTAGAGAAAAATGAAAATTAAAACAACTCTGAGGTACCACCTCATACCTCTGAGATTGATTAATTTGACAGAAAAAGAAATTGATAAATGTTTGAGAAAACATGGGAAAATTGGAACACTAATTCATTGCTGTAGAGTTGTGAGCTGATCCAAGCATTCTGAGGAGCAATTTGGAACTGTGCCCCAAAGGCTGTTAAACTGTGCTTACCCTTCGAACCAGCAATACCACTACTAGATATGTATCCCAAAGAGATCATAAAAAAGGAAAAGTACTCACATTTACAAAAATATTTATACCAACTCTTTTTTGGTGGCCAAGAACTAGAAATCGAGTAGATGCCTATTGGTTGGGTAATGACTGAACAAGTTGTGTTATATGAATGTAATAATATTACTGTTCCATAAGAAATATTAACAGATGGATTTCAAGGAGAACTTGGAAAGATTTACATGAACTGATGCTGAGGGAAGTGAATAGAACTAGAACATCATACGCATTAACAGCAACATTGTGCAATGACCAATTTTGGTAGATTTCGCTCTTCTTAGCAATGCAATGATCCAAGACAGTTAAAAAGACTCATGATGGAAATTGATGATTACATCCAAAGAATTATAAAGTTTAAATGTAGATCAAAGCATACTATTTTATCTTTTTTTTCTTTCTCATAGTTTTCCCCTTTTGTTCTGATTCTTCTTACACAACATGACTAATATGGAAATATGTTTAATATGTTTGTACATGTATAGCCTCTATCAGACTGCGTGCTTTCTTGGGAAGGGCAGAAGAGAGGGAAGGAGAAAATTTTGGAGCTCAAAAATTTTATAAAAGTAAATATTGAAAACTAAAAAATATATATTTGACATAATTATCATGCCTGTGTTGATATAACCTACCACCTCTCAAAGATTAAATAAGGCATAATCTCTTTCCTCAAAAAAACTTTTAACTAAATGGAAGGGGTATGACATAAGCAAATAATTCTGTTCAATCCTAAGGGAAAATGTTATAAATTCAAAGTCTAGAACCCTAAAAAGTACTATGCAAAATCTGAGGAGGGAGAGTCTATTTTCAGAGAAGATTTCATTGAGAATGTGTCCTTGAAGGCAGGGGATTTCAGCAAATGCAGATGAAGGTTAAGCTCACCTTAGTTTTGGATGCCAATTAAAGTCACAGATACTGGTAAAGTTAGAAAAAGTGGGAGGAGTGTTTAATTCAATTTGCCTGGCACATGGAGAACATCAAGGGGAGCACTGTCTCAATAAAATTCAAGGAATAATTTGAAATCAGGTTCTGGAGGACCTTGAATACCAAGCTAAATGCTTAGCTTTTATTTGATAGATAATTTAGAGCCAGAGTGAGAAGTTGAATAAATGTGATATGATCAGAGGAACACCAGAAAAAAAAAAACTAAGCAAAAAACTAAGTATGCTGAAGTGTGAAGTATGGAGTAGAAAGAGGAGGCACAGGAAATATGAAGACAAGAAGGAAAGTATTACAACAGTTTATATGAGAGAAGATAAGTACTTCAGGTACAACTATTGTGAAAATAGAAAAGGTGGTCTGAAGGCAATAATAACATAGGATAGGAAAGAATTGAAGATCATTCTAAAGTTAAGAGTCTGGACTACTGAGAGGATGGTGGTGTAATAGAAGTAGATATAAAACAGAAATAAATAATAAGAACCAAAAATAAGTGTCATTCATTATGTTTTTATCCCCAGCAGCTAGCACAATATCTGGCACATGGTAAGTGCTTAATAAGTCTTAGTGATTGCTTAGTATTAATTTCTTACATTAACAAATGTTTATTAAGCATCTGTTATGAGTGAAACACTCGGCTAGTAATTGGAAAAACAAAGATAAAGTGACAAATTTGCAAGAATCAAGTTTTTTACTAGGGAAAAACACATAGATAAATAAAACAGCATGTATTATAGGTATATCCAAAGTGAAATGGGGGCTGTGTATGATAATAACTGAAGAGGTCAGGGAAGATTTCATGTAGAGGTGTAGGAGGGAACATTCAAGTTGAGCTTTGAAGGAACCTAGAAAATCACGTGAGGAAGAAATATCCTGGAAATGTAGGCTTGAACCAGATTTTTTCTCACTTAATTTATTTTTTTATTGATAAACTCTTATTTAACACAGAGGAGAAAAAGAAATTTACAAAGCTTATTATTCCCTGAAATCAATTAAGTAAAGTTACACTAAAGGGTAACTGCAATTGATGGCACATTCAACTGTTAAAAGAAGATTGTACATTCACTGAAATAAAGTAATATATAATGTCGTTTATTGTGATTAACCTGAGTTTCATTTCTGTTGTCTTCAAAAAAATTAAGATTGTAAAGGGTCTTTTATGGAAGATGATAAGTTCTTCATAAGGGTGCCAACCAAGTATTTATTTTCATCTGATCACTCTGATATGTTTCATTGTGTTAGCATTTTCTGTAGGAACCATCTCCCCTTTCTGCCTTTTTGTACAAAAGAAAAAAAAATATGACCACTTACACACTGTCTTTTATTTCCAGTGTTCCCTATGATTATTTTGACCTTTTTTAACTTCTCTTTTTTTCTTCCCTTTAAAATTGTTTTTACTTCGTTTCAGAGGAAAAAATGGTCATATAGCTCAGTCAGGAAACCAGAATCAATTGGGCCTAGGGAGGTATGTTAAGTCCACAGGGTGATCTGAAAGTGAAGATTATGCTTTCCATTATAAAATACAACTATGAAGTACTTACACCTGAAAGACATACTAAATTTTAACAGAACACAAGCGTTGTGAATCTATATTTTAAAGGACTGGACTTTTTTGTCTCTTACTGAATAAATTTTTATCCCTGAAACAGAAATATAGCTACAGGGCCTAATAAATATGTTCTTTCCTTGTCCTGGGAGGTGATGAGATTTATCTTAATAAGAATCATAGGTTAGTGGCGATGACATAGAGTAACTTATAGTGATTAGGTGTATTTAGTTGTGAGCCAGGAAAAAAAAAATAGTTGCTTACATGAAATGACTTCTTTGGTGTGATCATTATAACACTAAATAGATTGTGAGATATATAGATACAGAGAAAACTGTGGAGATTTTTGTTTGTTTTGTTTTGTTTTTTAGAATTCTCAATTGGACAGTCAGGGTTTTATGTTCTAGTCAGGTACATTATCCATTTACAGGGGATTTTGCTGTTGGCAATACATAGTTTAAATGTAAACATAAAAAGAAAATGTCATTTTCCACTTGCTTTTTTCCCTACCATTTAAAATAGATGAGTTTTACCCACAGTTGCATTTTTCAATTCAGCAGCCCCAGTATGTATGTTGTTAAAGATGAATTGATGAGGTGTTTAGAGTTAATGATCCAAATCCTATATTGCCATGATATTCACTGCATCAGTTTAGGAAAAGATATATAATCCCAAGTGGTTGGCTTTTTATTGATGCTTATGATAGAACCACATCTTCCATAGGCCATCCAGGTGCCATAGCTATGTCTCACATTAAAAATAAATAATACAATAAAAAGTCCATTCCCTACTCCTTAGTAAAACAATTGTCAGCTTTTTACTTTCTGCTTGATCTTTTGCAATTTACCTGATAGGGACTGGATATGGTCCAATGCCCATTCTCACCCCCACTCTACTCCCATCTTTGCTGTTTTTGATAATTGTTTTTGCTTTGAATACAAATCATTTTTCACACAACTTGCTATCTGGTTGAATACAAGCATATGGATATATTATAGATGGTAAATTGTTAAACAGGTCACATCTCAGCAAACACTGCAATGGATGAAGGGTACAATACATATTTTACTTACAATTGGATAAAGACCAGAGAAACAATATAATGAACATAATCAATGACACACGACTGGAAAAGAGGGTGGCCTATGAGAATGAGGAATGATGGATATAGAGGCTGCATTCTCTACTGGTTTCCATATAATATCAAGAGAATAAAATTAAGGTACCTTCTATGTTAGTTGGATCTTCTGAGCTAGATTTACAGGAAGACATGTAGGGGAGCTGTACAAGGTAGATGGTTGCATTACACATCATTGTGAAGAGTATCTATTGAAGTATCAAAGAAGTAGAAGGTTGGGAAACGAAGAGGTTAATTTCATAAGAGAAAAACACTCAAACACTTTGTTTCATTTCATGGAAGTTCCATAAATACATTGAAAGTTTATAGTTTCATCTAAAGTTTATAGTTTCATCTTGCGAAGTCAGATCTTCCAAACTCATTAGTATTTCAGAATATATACCGTGTTTCCCCGATAATAAGACACTGTCTTATTAAATTTTTTTGGACAGAAAAACACCAGAGGGCTTATTTTCAGGGGAGGGCTTATTTTAATGAACATTGACAGCAATTTTAATAAACAGGTAAATGTGAACAAAAAAAGTACCTTTATTCAATAATCAAATCACTGGGGAAGAACAGGATGACGCTCTCACTGCTGCAGCTCTGATTGGATGCAGCTCGGAGCGCGGTGTGCATTTAACCCGGGGGGGGGGGACGGTGCATACAGAGGGTACCGTAATGTAGCGTGTAGCGCAGGGGATCACCTTCACTACAGTAGCAATCTCGATAGGGCTTATTTTCGGGGGAGGGCTTAATTTAGAGGAATCTTACACAGTAAGGGGAGGGCTTATTTTCAGGATAGGTCTTATTATATGGGAAACACGGTATCAGCATACAATAAGTCATTTAAGATATGCCATCCCAAAGCATACCTTTATAGATACTAAATACTCCAGCTTCCTAAATTTAACATTACCTTTAGTAATGAGTAAAAATGCACCTTAAATATGAGTATTTTTTCAAACAAAACTTTCATAATTAAAATTGAATATAAATAGTTGACATTAATTTGTAATAACAGTGATATCGTATAGTCATGAAAGATCTTTACAATATTCTATCAGTGACTAACCCATCTCAAGCAATGCGTAAAATGAGAGCATTCACTTCTTAATTTTGAATTTCAAACCCTTCATCTTTTATTGGTTTTTGTTATTGTTGCTGGTGTGTGTGTGTGTGTGTGTGTGTGTGTGTGTGTGTGTGTGTGTGAAAGAGAAAGAAAGTCAGAGTGGCAGAGAGACAGACAGAAGCAGAGACAAAGACAAATGCAAGAAAATTATATAAACTAAGTAGCGAAACAAAAAAAGGTTGAGTTTTGGGAAGAAATAATAGATGAAAAGGACAACCAGAACTTGTTCCATATGTTAAGGATTTAGATGCTCGTTTCTTGGTACTGTTGTGATAACTCAGCTATCAAGGAACTTAGTGATTTCAAATCTATTTTTTTCTCCAAAGGAAACATACTGTATGATAAAATAATTACATTTTTTGGCACAGATAACATGAAATACACAATGTATGTATATATATATGCAAATTCATGTCAACTATACGTATACATATACACATTCATATAATATATTCACATGTTGTTGTATGTATCTATATGTGTGTGTTTACTAATCTTTGATATTATCAAAAGTTTTTGTTGTTTGTCTTTTGTGTTGGAAGAGGACCAAAATGATATCACAATGTTGGGGTCAAAGGACAGTATATCAGAATGTGGCTGATCATATCAATATGAGGTCAGAAGACTGTACCACAGATAGGGAGCAAATAGTCCACGTGACCATTTGGGAGGGAGATGTCTCTCAATTTTCATATCTTCTATTTTTTTTAAGCTACCATATTTCAGCTTTGTACATAGAGCACAGCTCCTTCTTTGATGTGCTAAGATACTGGATGACCTCGTGCCAGTGTAATGGTAATGTAATTTTGAATTTGGAGATCCCTTTTGTGTTCGAAAAAGTAGCAGGTACTTAATACTTAGTAACTGATCAAGCCTCTGATTGGGGGAACAGAAGGTATGAACTCCTGTCTCCTGTTAACTGACATAAAGGGAAGAGTTTGTTCAAAGAAAGTAGGTAATACTATGTATATAAGAAAAGCCCCAGAGAGGCACAGTCAGAATTTCCTTGAGACTGAGATCTGGTGGCAGAGTAGCTACAGAAGAATGGAAAACTGAGTCCTGAGAACTTGTGGTGGTGGTGGAGCTTCTTCTGAATAGGAGCCCAGGAGCCCAGAGCCCAGAGCCAGCAGGCCAGAGTCAGGAGCTGGAGCCAGGAGCCCAGAATCCAGAGCCAGGAGCCCCAGAGCCCAGGAGCCAGGAGCCCAGGAGCCAGGAGCTCAGGTGAGTGAAGCATAGCTGGGATGCTGAGACTTTGTTTGCAGCTTGGTTCAGCCTTGAATTCACTGGAGCAGAAATGGTAAAGGATCTGACATGGACCAGACCCTGTGGACTTCAGTATGGAGCAGGACCTGCCCAGAGAGCTGGTGAAGGAACTGGGAGCTGTCTGCCATTGAACCCAGGTGACAGTCTGGTGAATCTAGGTAGAATCTGGGACCATAGAAGGGGATACAGGGAATCTGAGAAAAGGCCCCAAGTCAAGATGAAAAGACCTCTCCTTGGGTACTGAAGTAATTATAGAATTTTAGTTTACTAGTGACGTAAGGGGTGGAGGGTTTTGTGTGTGATACTTAGTAAGACTTTGCTGATTAAGTGACTGATTATACTTTGAGTACTTTGACTAATGTACTTTGAAACTACTGATAAGTGACTGATTGAGATAATCAAGACTTTGAATATTGTACTTTGAGACTACTGATAAGTGACTAATTGAATCAACTTAAGAGTGACTACTTTACTTTGAGACTATGTTGTGAATATTATATTGTTATTTTCTGTGAAAAGTTATAATATGGTGAATGCTGTATCTTGATTTTCCATGGATGTTTTGCTTTTGTTATGGAATAGAGTGATCACTATACTGAGTAATCAGAACCTTAAAAACGCTGTTCACAGTAGCAGTTCTTCTGGAAAGCTTCTGTACATGGCATTACAGCCAGTGTCCACTACTTTTTACAATTGATATTAAAGTTCTCCAAAGAGACCTTGAGAGTGTCCTTGAATCACTTCTGACCACCATGTGAACACCTACTTTGTATAAGTTCTCCATAAACTAGTTGTTTAGGCAAATGTACCTTTGGCATTCTGACAGGATGCCTAGCCCATCAGAACTGTGTTTTCTGTAGTAAAGTGTAAATGCTTGACAGCTCAGCTCAAGAAAGGACTTCAGTGTCCAGGACCTTATCTTTCCAGTTGATCTTCAGAATATTTCTAAGACAATTTAAACAAAAGTAGTCCAATTATCTGGCATGACACTGGTGGACTGTGTAGGGTTCACAGGTGTACAACAATGAGGTCAGCACAATGGATAGGCAGTCTAATACATCAAAAGATGAAAACTCCCACACGTTCCTTTGCAGCCTCCCATGCTTAACTAGCTCTGGTAATATGTGTCAACATCATTATCTATATGTGTATGCCTAGAAAGCATACCACCAATGAGAATGAACTTATCCTTTACATTCAGATTTTCTGATTTAACCAATGGTTTCATGTATGGATGGATGGTGCAGTGTTGGCTGATGGAAACCCTCTCTTGTTTTGAGTTACTTGTTAGGTCAAACTTAGCACAAATATCAGAGGATCAATTCATACTTTGTTGAATCTCAGCTTCAGAAACTGCACTGAGTGCACAATCATCAAAAAGTCACAGGCCAAATCTTTTCCTTTTAGTCTTAACTTGTAGCTTTTTCAATTTAAAAAAAAATACCAACTAACATCCCAGGTAGTTGACCTTGATGCTGTTTTTGTCCTTGATGAAGGCATCTGACAAAAAGCATCATGCTGAAAAGCATGGGAATAATCATATAGGCCCAGTTCTACTACTTTGATGACTGGGAAAGCATGAGAGTGTCATCTATTATCCTTATTCATGCAAACCTGCCATCATACTCCCAAATGAATACCATCATTTAGATTGTATCTTTCCATCTTATCCACAAGGATATCATGAAAGACTTATTTTAATGCCTTATTGAAATCTAAATATAATTGCTTAGGTGTCACTTCCTTAATCTTTCAATGTACCAAACTTATTTAAAAAATAAAAGAAATGGATCTTATCTGGCAAAACCCATGTTGAATAGATCCATGTTGCCTCCTACCAATCACCACTTCAGGGTGTGTTCACAGGCTTTTTAATTTTCTTTCCCAGGAGATGGCCAGGATTGAAATCAAACTCACTAGTACAGAGGTGGGCAACCTGTAGCTTTGAGGCGACATGTGGCCTTCTAGATCCTTGAGTGTGGCCTTTTCACTAAGTCCAAGTTTTATAGAACAAATCCTTTATTAAGGGTATCTGTTCTGTCAAGTTTGGATTCAGTCAAAGAACTTCACTTGAAGACCAAATATCACCTTGAGGCTGTAGGTTCCCCATTCCTGTACTAGTATATAGTTTGCAGCTAGAAACTTTTTTTTCCTAATTTTTGAAAATGGGGATGTTTGTCCATCTTTAGGCATATAACACATCTTCTGTTTTCCATATCTTCCAAGATTACTGATAAGTGGTCAGCAATCAGACATTCTTTCAGTGCTCTGGGATATAATACCATTAGCACTAGTCATCCAAGTTCCTTAGAGACCACTGTGTTCTTGGCTTTTTACATAATAACTCTTTCACCAAGCAACAAGGTGGTTATATATATTTCAAAATGATTATTATTGTTCCAGTAGTATTTTTGTTCTGGTTTTCATTTTCTTAATACAAAGACTATGTTTTGTTGTGCTAGTACCATTGTTAAATGACATTTCATTAAGAAAAAATGACTTTTATATTGCTTTCATTGAACCTGAGATTTTGATGAAATTCCTCACAAATGACTATAGACGAAAGGGACCCTTTCAAAGTAGTTGTTTCATGTAGGCGAAAACTTCAGGTGTAGCGAGTAACACAGCATCTCTTCTATAGGTATGAACATTTTCACCCCTCTACAGCTTTCTTCCTCTTGGAATCACTTCATGTTTATTCACTTGTCAAGTCAAGCCAAGAAGCAAATATTAAGAAGTTACTATGTGTAGAGCTCTATACTTGAAGGGGGAATACAATGAAAAGAAAAACAATTCTTTCCTTCAAGGAGTCCACATTCTATGGTAGACACCACATCTGAATACCTATGCACAAACAGGATGCATAATGAAATACTCTGAAGGTTTTGTCAGAGGGAAGACACTAGCCTTATTTGTGTACATATTGTGTCCTCCCAGTATAATATAAACTCTTCAAGTTCAAGGTCACTCTTGTTTTAGAATCTGTATTGGTAGTTCCACTCATTATGCAATGTATAGGGTTCAGATTTGCAAAATCACCATTGTGAGAAACAAATGATGTGGAAGCTCTCCATTGATACAGATCACAAGAACTCTGTAATTTATATTCTTTGGGTGTTGCTTGGAGCACTGAAAGATTATCTAGGTTTATCTCCACAGTATGTACTAGATCCATGATGTGATGCTAGGTTTCCTTGACTCCCAAGCTGGCCCTCTCCCTCCAACACCATACGGTTTTTATTCTTGCACATAAGTTCTTTTGAAAACATTAGTGGAATTTGCATTGAATCTTATGAAACACATATTACTTTTCTGGATTCTGGCTTTCTTGCTTGATATATTTTGAGAGGCAGCATGATAAGTTGAAAACACTAGATTTGTGGGTCAGAGGACCTGGGAACAACTCTTATGCCCATCACTATCTATGCCACCTTGGGCTAGTTACAACTCCTAATGTCAGTTTTCTTTCTGTAAAATAGAGAGTATTGGACTAGATGACCTTTGTGGGCCCTTCTGTATCAAAATCTATGATTTAATGATTTTTCTTTTTAGGACCCTTCCAAGGTCCTTTCTGCTCTTATGCTCTCCTGCCCCTTCCAGTTGTGTTTGAGTAGAAAGTGACTGGAGATGATAAAATTCAGTTTCACTAATTGCTGTCCCTCACTGGGACATTTGCATTTTTCAAAGAAGGTCAGCCGAATAATTCTTGATCCCATAGGAAGTAAAGGTCAGTAGCAATGACAGAGTTCAGGATGATGTAGAGGAGATATATAAGGACATGGGAAGCTGTAAGGGAGATATTAGAGGAGATGGGTTTCCTTCCTGCGGGTCTTTCAAATTATTTCACCTAGGCAAGCACCTATACTATCCATATCTGGCAATCTGGAGATTTGCAATGAACCCTGTTAGTAATTATTTAAGGTATTTCAATCACTTTAGAAAAAGAGTTGATAATTAAGAGAAGAAAAAAATACAATAAGAAAAATGTAGAAGCTAATTTTAGGGCTTAGCCACCCAAAGACATTAACATTTCATATTAATTATTTTTCATGCATAGTCATCCTTAGCATTACTAATATGTCATACATGAGGAGAAAAATCAAGAAATTAAAATATGCCTATAGCTAAAAGAAATATGGGAGTATCTTAATTCTTTTATTTTAAACCCCCCAAAATGACAGATCACATACAGCATCAAACATACTGTGGATTCCCAAGATACATTGTGAAGAATATATTTCTACTATAAATCAGATGTCTATGATGTAAGGTTGATATTTTTAAAAAGTATAGTGGTTATAGAATCAGAGGACCTAAGGTAAAATTTTGACTCTGACATTTATTACTTCTTTGACCTTAGCAAGACAGCTAATATACCCGAACCTCATTTTCCTCATATGTAAAAGGAGGGAGTTGAACTAAGTATCCTCTGATATCTCTTCCAGTTCTGGGTTTATGATACCTATTATTTGAGTAACTTACTCTATTCAATGAGTGATATAAAGTTGGGAATGCTATCAAAATGTAACCTATCATAGCATAAGGACACCCAACAATCTACTGGTTAATGTTATGATATAGAAAATTAAGAAACATTTTCATTGCCATTGCATTCTGACAAAGTGATCAAAGTTTTTCAAAACCTTTACTTGGGGCCTTACAACACTACATCTTATTTTTGAATAGGTAGTCTAGACTTTTTTATTTTTATCATCTATTTTAGCACCTTCTCCAGTTTAATTTCATGCAGCTATTTTAAAACATGTGTAGGACAGTCCAAAATTCCCAAAATAATTGAAGAAAATGTCTAGAAGGATCTTATTGGGTTGAGATGGCCCTTTGCTAAAGGACCTCACCTAGTTCATTTTAGCAGAATGTAAAATCTTTGAATGCAGGGTCTGTTTCACTTTGTCTTTTTCTATCCTCAGGGACTAGCAAAAAGCAGGCACTTAAAAAAAATGATTATTGTTTTTCCTGGCTTGTGACCAGTGAACAGCCATGAGCAGCAAAGTCTCACATGACACGCTCTATGAAGCTGTGTGGGAGGTTCTGCATGGAACCCAGCGCAAATGAAGAAAGTTTTTGGAAACTGTGGAGCTGCAGATCAGTCTGAAGAACTATGATCCTCAAAAGGATAAACGTTTCTCTGGCACAGTCAGGCTCAAATCCACACCCCGACCTAAATTTTCTGTGTGTGTACTGGGAGACCAGCAGCATTGCAATGAAGCCAAGGCTGTAGAAATCCCCCACATGGACAACTAGGCCCTGAAGAAGTTGAATAAGAACAAGAAATTGGTCAAGAAACTGGCTAAAAAATATGATGCCTTTTGGCCTCTGAGTCTTTGATCAAGCAAATTCCTCAAATCCTGGGCCCTGGTCTGAACAAAGGCGGCAATTTCCATCTCTGCTCACTCACAGTGAGAATATGGTGGCAAAAGTTGATGAGGTTAAATCTACTATCAAGTTCCAGATGAAGAAGGTGCTGTGTCTAGTGGTGGCTGTTGGCCATGTGAAGATGACAGATGATGAGCTTGTCTACAACATCCATTTGGCTGTCAATTTCCTGTTTTCTCTGCTGAAGAAAAACTGGCAAAATGTGAGGGCATTGTATATCAGGAGCACCATGGGCAAACCCCAGTGGCTGTATTAAATCAACATGGTGTTAATAAATGGTGGAAGCTGCAAAAAAAAAAATGATTATCAAATTGAATTCTTTGAGCAATTGGGTTTGTTGTTTTTTAATGATATTTGTCCTGTATTGTGATGGACTACACTTTTTCAGGTTTCTTATAGAAAATGGCAGGGATTGCTGTGTCAATTAGCCTCTATCTCTTATTTTTATCCTTGCCCACAATCCATCTTTCATTTTCACAATCCCTTGATACCTTCAAGGTTTAGGTCAATTCTCTCTCCTAATACTAAACCTTTAATGATTTCTTGAGTAATTGCTATCCCTCCCCTGAAATACTTCTATCTTATTTATTTTCTTTCTTTTGTACTTGCTCATCTGTATACATGTTCTCTGTCATGTTTTTGCTACCCTTTCCCTCAGTGGATAGATTCCTCCAGCAGACTATTTCATTTTTATATTTGATTGACAGAGTTCCTGCCCACTGATTTTATACTATAATGGAAACTGAAGAGTGAAAAGGAAAAAAAAAAAGGAAACAGAAAATTATACACTAGAGTGAATTAAATTGAAGGTGGGATAGGAAGAAAGCAATGAAAATTGTACAATTAAGTTGCCATTGTGGTTTATTTGTATGTATGTTGAAGTTTTTTCAGCTGAAACCCAATTTGTTTTTATTAAAACAGAAAAATAGAAGATAGAATGCTAAAAGATCTGTACATTATTTATGGAAAGGACAAGGTAATAAACTCCTTGATGTCTCAATTCACTAATTCCTTAGATTTCTAAGACCAAAATCCAGTCCCCTATATGTGTGTTCTCCATAAGCTTAATGTAAGCCCCTTGACAATTTGCATTTTTATCTACAATGTTTAGCACAGTGAATAACATTTAATAAGTCTTTAATAAACACTTTATGGTCATTCACTCATTAGTAGGAATCTATTTTTTTGCCCATTTTTGCCCAAGATGGTTATGAAATAAATAAAAATGGCATCTTCAATTTAGAGATAGACTGAGTCTATGGCTCTTGCCAAATTGCTTTAAAAAACCATCATTATGGCTAATGCATATTGCTATGTGACCAGAGGGCATGCACTATAGAATCCTGAATGAGAATATTTACATCTCAGTAATACCTGAGGGTATTAAATTAAAAATAAATTCCTCTTCAAGTGTTGGGAATCCTCTTTTACATTTACAGATATGAAAGGAAAATGGACCAAAATTGAAAATAACAAAAATCACTACCAGCTTTGCAACCAATCAGACAAAATGAGCTGAAAAGATGATCTAATGAAGTAAAGTTTCCTCTACTGTGTTCCTAGTTTAGGAAAAAAAAAAAAAAGAAGAAAAAAATATCATACATTTGTTGTGCTAGCAGCAACTGTTAAATTCAAGAAGCTAAATTAAAATCATCAGAAAATTTGTCTCCATCCCTATAGCCCCTCCCATACACATTGAGAAGGCAAGAAATATGACACCCATTATAAATATGAAGTCATGTAAACCATCTCTACTTTAGCCATTTTCCAAGTAAAAAAGCAAGATAAATAAAAGGGAAGATAGGAAATAGAAATGAAAAAAAAATAAAATGTTTCAGTTTGTACTCTGAGTCCATCAGTTTTCTATCTGGACATTGATATTATTTTATATCATGAGTCTTCTGGAATGTGGTGTATCATTATATTCATTAGAATGACTAATTCTTGCATAGTTGATTATCTTTTTACAGTAATGTATACCTTGTTATCCTGGTTCTGCTTATATCACTTTGCATCAATTCATATAAATTTTCACCAGGGTTTTCTGAAATCATGGCCTTCATCATTCCTTACAGCATAATAGTATTCCATCACAATCATATAACCATAACTTTTTCAGCCATTCCCCAGTTGATGAACATTCCTTCATTCTCCAATCTTTCACAGGCCTTGGTTTCTCTTCTTTGTGCATGGATTTTCAAAATTGTCCAATCTGCAAAAAAAAACAAACAAACACTGAGATAGAGATCTGAGTCAATGACACTTCATTAAAGGGTCCATGGCCCCCTCCAGTGAAGTAGAACTGAGATCTTCCTTATGATTTGAGATGCTCCCTTCCTTCAGGAGCTTAGTTTTATAGTGCTTGACCAAGAGTATAGGTTCTTATTCTACCCTCTAGTAGGGTCTACAGCAGAAGTAGGGAACCTTTGGCCTTGAAACCGCTTGTGACCCTCTAGGTCCTCAGGTATAGCCCTTTGACTGAAACCAAACTTCATAGAACAAATCCTCTTAATAAAAAGATTTGTTCCGTAAAACACTGACTCAGTCAAAAGACTGCACTTAAGGGCCTAGAAGGCCATATGTGGGCTTGAAGCCAGAGGTTCAAGCCAAGAGGTTCCCCACCTCTGATCTACACAAAATACATAATTGTATTGATTGACAAAAGGGCTAGTGAACTATCTTGACCTTTCAGGAGTTCCTAACAAGTCAATAAGCATGGGATGGGCTAATAAGCAGATGTCAAAATATCCACATGGAGGCAGCTAGGTGGCACAGTGAATAGAGTACCAGCCCTGGAGTCAGGAGGACCTGAGTTCAAATCCACCCTTAGACACAACACTTATTAGTGGTGTGACCTTGTGCAAGTTATTTAACCCAAGTGCCTTGCCTTCAACCCTCCAAAAAGCAAACCCCCCTCCCCCCAAAAAATCCATCTGATATGACGGGCTGATAGAAAGGTAGTCTGCAGGGAAGAACCATAATCACCCATTGGCTAAGTGCTCATGGTTATCTACCCATTTTGGGCAACAGAGGAATGATGAGATATGAAGGGGCAAAAGTAGCTTGCGGGGGATTTCCATATAATTGAGTCACTTCCCGCTATGCTAGGCTTCATCAATATAACAAGGCAAAACAATGGTGGAGGCACACCAGTTAGCTTCCTATGATGAAGCATTTTTGATACTGATAATTTAGTTTTCTTTGTTCTTTCTAAAAATTATATTTGTCAATTTTTAAAATTTATTTTACTGTTATTTCCCATGAAACCAGTTTCTGGTTTTAATAGGTCAGTTCTTTTGTAATTTTAATTTTAATTTTTTTCATCTTTCCTTCAGATTTCAGGATTTATGTTTGGTCTTTAATTGGGAATTTTATTTGTTAATTTTCTAATCTTTTATAAGTTGCATAGTCAATTCATTGATTTGCTCTCTCTTTTATTGACGTAAACCTTTGAAGATAAAATTCTTCTTTTAATTACTGCTTTGGTTGTATCCTATAAATTTTGCTATGTTGTTATTTTCATTATCCTTAATGAAATTATCGATTATTTCTATAATTTATTCAGTGATTCACTCATTCCATAAGATTTGATTATTAAGTTTCCAATTAATTTTAATCTACTCTTCAATGTTCATTTACTGAATATAATTTTAATTGCATTATGATCAGAAACTGTGCACTTAACACTTCTGCTTTCATCTATTTTTTTTTTCCTTAGGTCTTTCTGTCCCTCATATGTGGTCTTCTTGTGAAAGTACTATGTAAATTTGAGAAAAAGGTATACTCCTTTCTATTTTATTATGCTCCAGAGATTTATCATATCTAACTTTTCTAAACAATATTAATTTGTTTAATTTATTGTATATTTTATGGTTAGATTTATTTAGTTTAGAGAGGGTTAAATTAAGTCTCCAAACTGGTACAGTTTTACTCTATTTCCTTCTCCAATTCATTTAACATATCCTTCAGGAATTTAGACACTATAGTATTTGGTGCATATGCATTTAATCTTTGTATTACCTCTTTGCCTATAGTACCATTTTGTAAAAATGTACATTCCCTGATTGTCTCTCCTAATGAGTTCTATTTTTGCTTTCATGTTGTCTGGAATCACGATTGCTATACTTACCTTTTTTCAGGTCTGCTAAAACAAAGTAAATTCTGCTACAGACCCTTTTTTAAAATTTATTTTATGTTTAACTTTTAGAATAAAGCAAGCATTTCCATAATGCAGTATAAAAAAAAGATGATTTCATGTGAAACTGCAAATCTATGCAAATCACTATGTACAAATTGCTCTTTCTTTTAAATATACAAGAAAGATCATATATATCCCCCCCCTTTTTTTTCCTGTTTTTTTCCTTCCCTTTTCTCTACCCCTGCACTTGAGATGGCCACCATTATACACAAATAGGTATGTACAATGTTTCAATATATACTTCTATTTATTAATTATTTTTTCATCTGGTTAAGATAGCTTATTTCTTCATATATCCTTTCTATTTAATTTGGGTATTTATAATAGTCAAAATAATCTATTCTCCCAAACTAATTCTTAAAACGGTATTGCTGTTACTGTTCAATCTAGAATTATGCCCAAAGAGTTGTTAAACTGCTTATACTCTTTGACCCAGTAATACCACCATTAGGTCTTTTTCCAAAGATGCTTAAGGAAAAAGGAAAACAACCTATATCTTTTAACATATTTATAGCACTTCTCCAGTGCCTTAATTTAACTGTATCTGTATCTTCCTGTGTCAATGTGTCTCTTGTACAATATATGGTTAGATTCTGTTTTTTAATTCATTCTAGTATTAATTTCTGTTTTTTGTGTGCATTTTTCTCATTCACATTCAAAGTTATGTTTTCTAGCCAACTTCAATTGACTGAAACTTGAAAATTAATCAAATTCAAGGATCTGTTTTTTCAAGTATTTTATGAGATCTAACACAAAATATTAAAAGATAAGTTTCTTTTTATTCCATTCTCTTTTTTTTACTATAATTTATGTAGTTTTTAAACTCTTAAAAACACATCAAATAGAACCAGAATATTTCTTTACACTTTTAAAAGAAATAATGATGTGCTGAATGAACTATAGTAATGAAAACTTCTCCCATACTTGGATACTTTAAAATATTTCAGAGTTTAAACTTTAATAGCATGCTGTGAGAAACCCTCTTTGTGTTTGAATTTTTTTAAATACTCATATGGCATCAGAAGAACCCATTTATTAATACACAAATAATTTTTTAAATATGACATATGATTTTTTTACCCTGGGCAAGTCACTTACTTAGTATAAATATCACTTTCCTTATTTATAAAATAAGAATAATAATGACCTCTGCCTCATAGGGATGTTGTGAAGATCAAATAAAATAATATATACAAAGCTCATTGTCAGTCATACAGCAATCAATCAATTTTAGGCCATATAATTTAATTTAAATAAAAGAATTGTAATGTGCAAGATATTTTAAAATAAATTTTCTGCTTAACAACTTGATATAACATTGTTTTGATAAATCTGTAAAGTTCTTTTGAATACTTCCTTAAACTCAGAAGTCCTCCATATCTAAAATATAGTGTAACTCTTATCCATTAATTCTCATAAAATGCTCCATAGCAAATGTAGACTTACACAGGATACTTCACTAGAGACTTTTGTGTATTTTGACATTGATCCATAGTTCTCTTTTACAGTTAGGCCTTTCCACAAGTTTGGAATGCACCTAACTACTCTGTTATCAAAACGGAATCTGTCAAGTTAAGGATATTATGGCAGACTTTGTCAAATTCATTGCTAAAGTTGCATATTAGGTTCAAAATATACCCTGTGCAATCATCTTAGTCTATCAGTCAATAAGCACATTACCTACTATGTGTCAGGTACTGACTGTGTGAAGTGTCAAAGATACAAAAAGCACAAGATAGTCTTGCTTTTAAGGAGTTCATAATCTTATGAGAGAGACAACATGCCTACAGATATGCACAAACAAGTTATATGCAGGATACATTGGAAATGATAAAAAGCAAGGCACTAGCATAACGTATGATTAGGAAAATATCCCTGTAGAAAGTTGGCTTTTAGCTCCAACCAGAAGGAAGCCAGAGACTGAGATGAGAAAGGATAGCATTCTTTATAGATAGACAGCTAGAGAAATTGCCAACACTGAGAGATCAGATGTGTTGTGTGGGGTATAGCAAAGAGGCCAGGCCAGTGTCATTGGAATATGTATGTGTATGTTTTAGGTGGGGGATAGGGGACTTTGCAGTGTAAGGATTAAGAAGTCTGAAAAGGTACTCGAGGGTTTGGTTATTTTAAAAAAGGCGTTCAATGGCAAATGGAGAGTTTTATATTTTGATCCTGGAGGTGATAGGCATTGGAGTTCATTGAGTAGGGAGGTAACATTGATGGACTTCAGTTTTAGGAAAATCACTTTGGTAACTGAATAGAGGTTGGATTGTAATGGAGGAGAGAGTTGGACTAGGCAGACCAAGCAGTGGGCTACTGCAATGATCAAGAAATAAGGAGACAGCTTGAACCAGGGTGATGGCAGTATTAGAGGAGAGAAGAGAAGGGAAAGTATTCAAGAAATGTTTCAAAGGTGAAATCAATAGATCTTGACAACAGATTGGATATGGAAGGTGAGAGATTAGTAAGGGGTTAAAGATAACCTAGGTTGTGGGACAGGAAGTTAAAGATAACCTAGATTGTGGGCCAGGAGGACTGGATGTGAATGGTAGCTCCTTTGAAAATAATAGGGAAGTTTTAAAGCAGGGAGGGTTTCAAGGGAAATTCTTGAGTTTAGCTCTGAGCATGTGGAGTTTAAAATATCAAATGAACACTCCAAATGGCTGATAGGTGGCTAGAGCTGTAACAGTAAAGGTCAGCAGACATTAGGGCTGGATAAATATATTTGAAAATCATCAACTAAGAGATGGTAGTGAAATGAATGGGACTGATGGGATTATCTTGACTTTGTCAAAGATATAGCAGAGAGATTCTTAAGTACATACAGTTTGGCCTTGACGGCCTCAAGGCTCATTCCTACTCTTAGATTCTGAGATTTAATGAAAGTACAACACAGTCAAGAAAGAAAATGAAGTTAACAGTTTGTCAATAAGCCTTTAAGTGCCTACATGACATGATCTTTTCTTGATGAACCCATGCTGACTCTTAGCAATCACAGCTTCATTTCTAAATTCTTACTAACCATCCTTTTAATAATACATTTTAGAATTGTGTCATTAAAGTCAATTTCATTGGCCTATAGTGGCAAGAGTTTAGTTTATTCCCTATTTAAAAATAATTTTAGAAATATACTTATTTTCCCTGCCAAAATTCTTCCATTCTATGTTTATTTCTCAAACATCTTAGACAGTGATTCAGCAACATAGCTCATGTAGACCTGGTGAAAAACTCATTAAAGTCTGATACAGTCTTATGATGTCCTTTACTATCTTATACTTATTTCAGTTTTCTATTTTTGATGAAATTGTCAGGGATAGAACAAACCAGAACTAGAGCCAGAACTAAAACCCAAACCATAAATTGGGGAACCAAAGCGTATTTATTGAGAACGCCAGCAAGGGAGACTCATCTACACTGGGCAGAAACTCTCCCCAAGGAACAAAAGGACAAGGCTTATAGAGGTTTCATTTAGGCAGGCAGTGAAGTGGATATGGAGCACCTCAGGATTGGACAATGCCCCTTCCTGAGGCTAATAACAGGCAAGACTCTAATTCTTGTTAGCCTAGCTCTTTTAATGTTGCCCTACTCAATAGGACTGTACTTGCTGTTTCAATAATAAGGAAGGTTGAAGACAAGGTTGGACTTTCAATGCAGAGTCAGGGAAAATAAGAGGAACTACAGACAAAATAGAAATTCTTTAGCTTTTTTGGCAATCCACACTACAAACCATTTTATTCTAACTTTCTTAGCCCAAAGTTTTCTCTGCTTCATAGAAAAAAAAAAACAAGCAAAATAAAAATTGTATTCTATCTTTTTCTCTGTCACTTATACTTTCTACCCTAAAATAGCAGTCCTATTCTTTCTTTGATGTTCCTTTTGTCCCTGGACTAAAAAGATAACATGCTTTTCCCCAATGTGCCACACTTAACAGAAATAGAAATGATTTCTTTACTGGGGAATATGACCCAGAACAGATGGTATAGGTGACGATACCCATTCAAAGCAACAAGTTGTGTTCAAAGGTTGATCTACAGTATTTCACTTCAAATTAAACACACAGCCAAAGCTCTTAACAGCAGCTTTAACTCTATACCTCCCTAGTGCCTTTGGTTCTTATAGTAAAGATTAAATCCATGGTTTCATGATGACCATAGTCCCTGCCCACTTCAATCCCAAATTTGCTTCCCTTCCCATCTTTGCCCCCAAAGAACTCATTCAGCATATAGGCTATTGTCTTTAATGTAGTAAAAATGAAAGTAAAGTATAACAATGTGAACATCTGGAGTAACTACAAATGCTTCTGGTAAAAACTGTATTTCTGATTACTCATATTATTTCCTCTGGATCCTGCTGCTTTCATGTTTATGAGTAGGAGGATGGCAGAGATACACCCAAAGACCTTTTTGGGGGTAGATGACTGCTATAACCATTTTCAATTTCAAGTTCACAAAAGGTATGGGAAAATACCTCACAGATTCTCTAATTCAGAAATGTCAAACACTTAGCGTCATGGAGCATTGGGCAGCAAAATTCTGGAGTGCAGATGTATCCAGATTAAAATGTGATTGATAAATATTTAACAAAATAAATAAAAATCACAACAGAACATACATAAGGTTAATGTGTGATTTTTCAAGTTAATGCAAAATCCTTAGTGATCCATGTGTATATTTCAGTGCCTCCCTGTTTCTATTTGAGTTTAACATGACTGATGTAGCTTAGTCTGTCTTTTAGCATGAGTTGTGGTCAATAACTCAGGTTCCTGGCCCACTGCTAGACAAATGTGACTGCATGATACTCTAATGGACTGGCCTTGGAGAAGCATCTCAACTATTCCACTTACACTGCCCAAGCATAGTTCTTTTGTTTGTCTCTTAACAGAAGAGAGCCTCATACTCTCACAAAATCACAGTTACTATGTAAAATTTTATCTCTGGATTTTTAAAAAAGTTACACAACCTGTGGTCAATGAAGGACCCCTGGACATTTTAGTAGGATCACTATTTATCTCTTCTTTCCATGCCTTTGTCTGTCTTTGGTGCCAAACAACTGGAAAATGCAGGACAAGAAAAATAAACATAGAATTGGAGACCAGAAAGCAGAAGTTAGATTTTGAAAATTATTTTGTTTTTGCCATTAGTCTCAAGTCATCCAGGGTTTTAGTGTCTGATTATTTCATATGGCCTTTCTTGTTCCTTTTGGCAGCTAGGTGGTAGGTAGATAGAGCCTGGAGTCAGAAACATCTGAGTTCACACCTGGCTCTACAGAGTTACAACTTGTGAAACTCTTAGCAAGTCATTTAACCTAAGTCAGTCTTGGATTCTTCAACTATAAAAGAAAGATAATAATAGTGTTGTGGTTTAAACCTAGGGATGCCAAAAACTGTAGTGGTGGGGGCTCTGCCCACCCAAAATCTGTTGGGGTTTCATGATGTGTTGTGGTGAGACCGTCTCAAAGAATTCAGAGTCAGATCACCTCTAATCCAAGTATAAGCATTTATTGAGATTGACACTGGTTATGAAGGAATATGATTAATACTAAAAAGGCAGGAGGAGTTTGTTAAGGGTTTAAGTAATGGAGGAAGGGTCCCATCTATGGTTCGGTGGTTAAGCATGCTGGTCGTGTTGCCCTCCAATTGGCTAGTTATTGTGGTCCCGTCCGGTCAACATAGATAGTTAGGTATGTGGTTCTGTCTTGGGCTAGAATGATGATGTGATTGTGATTGAGTACAAGAACACGACTGTTTCTGCAGGAAGGGGTCTGGGGGCAGTGACCAGATAGAGGCAGTAGCTGGGTTCCCGTCACATGGACACACCTGTTGTTTCTGTGGGAACAGGGACACATCTGTTGTTCCAGTGAGAAGTGAGGCATATATGAAGAATTTAGGACATTTGGGGGAGGGGGGCATTGAGGTACACTGGGCCTGCTGTTCAGTGGGACCTGGCCTGTAACGAAGTTAGAATATTGGGGCTGAAGGCAGCTTTATTAGGATTCCATTAATTGCATCTATCTTCCCAGGTTGTTATGAGTACCAAATGAGATAATGTTAGTAAAGAGTGGCACCTATTGTAATCACTGGCACCTAGTAGATGCTAAATGAATAATTATTTCATTCCATTCTTTCATGTTTTATCTGCTCTTAATAGCCTGTATTACTATCTTCTATACATTTAAAAATAGCAGATACCTTTTCTACTTTCTTTTTAGATACCTCCTTCGTTCTGCACTCACTGGAACTATTTGCATTTCTTTTGTTACAAATTTTCCTTGTAGACTGCTAAACCCTGGGATAGATTTTTTTGTCATTCTTCTGAAATCTGAAATATGCTGTCCCCAAATCCAGAATTTATACCAGATTATTCTAGACTTTAGTCCTTATTCATCCTAACCTCTTAAATATCATGGTTATTTCCTCATAATCATTCCTTCTAAAGACTGAAATAAGCATGTTTATTTCAACAAATATTTCCTTTTTATTGATCATAACCAGGTACAGAGAAGTACTTTCTTTTATCTTTTTTTTTTCTATTCTGTAGATAAAAAAAGGGAAGTGAACAATTTGTCAGTTACTCTGCTTTAAAAAAAAAATGTCATGTTGTTGTTTAGTCATGTTTGACCCTTTATGACCCCATTTGGGGTTTTCTTGCCATAGACACTGGAGTGGTTTTCCATTTCTTTTCACAGCTCATTTTTTCAGATGAGGAAACTGAGGAAAAACCGGGTTAGGTGTCTTGCCTAGGGTCACACAGCTGGTGTCTGAAGCCAGATTTGAACTCAAGTTTTCCTGACTCCAGGCCCAGTGGTCTACATATGACTATGGCATATATAGGGCCACACTTATTTTAACCTATTTCTTTAGCTCATTAATGTTTCCCTTCTTCTGGGTGCATGATCTGTTATATACACTCATCGTATCAATTCTGTTTTTCTCTCCATTTATACTCAATCAAATGCTCTTCCTCATACTTCTACACATGGATTTTTATATTTCCTCAAATAACCAAATCTTCTTCATGCAATGGTACTCTACTATCACTTATATTTTATCTGTTCCTTTTGAGATTTTCTTGGCAAAGATACTTCAGAGTTTTTCCACTTACTTTTCCAACTTTTATTTTTTTTTACAGATAAGGAAACTGAGACAAACAGAGCTATGTGACTTAGCCAGGATCACATAGCTAATAAGTATCTAAGGACTGTTTTGACCTCATGTCTTCCTGACTCCTGGACAGGTACTCTATCCATTGCACAGCCTAGTTGCCCCAGAATCTCATTTATATGTTCTAATAGGCTCCAAATAAGTTTCCACGGCTCTAATCTGCCCACTCCAATCAAATTTCCACGTAGCAGCCAAAATGATTTTCTTAAAGTACAAATTAAACATGTCACACCTCTCTGACCACAACCTATATATCTAGACTTACTATATATTGCTCCCCTTCACAGACTTTATGTTTCTGACATACTGACCCTATTTATATTCCTGACTCTTTCCCATCTCTGGGCTTTTGCTAGACTGCCTATATTGCTAGAATACACTCTTTCCTCACCTTTACCTCTTAGTGTTCCTAATTTTCTTCAAAGTTCAGCTTAGATATCCCCTTCTATGAGAGACCTTTCATGATTCTCTATGGAGCTAGTGTTCTTTCCCCAAATTATCTTGGATTAGTTTTATATTTACTTAAGTCTAGATATGTTTCCTCTGTCATAGAATTTATTCTTCTGAAAATAATTTTGTTATTATTTTATTTTTTGTATTTTTATCCCCTAACACCTACATAGCAGGTATTACATAAATACTTATTAATTGATTGTCATAGACAACTGAGGCCATTAATCTTACTTTTGTTTCTTTTCTTGGATATAGTTTCCTGTGATTATCAAATATCTTCACTTTCATTCATCTTTCTGTGCTAGACTTTCTACTCTCTATAATATCTGACTTGGCGAATATAGGTGGCATATTCCTTCTCTATATATTTTTATTTAAAAATCTGATCTTCCGATTACGTGTATATACACATATGCATAAGTAAATACATATGTTATGTATACATACTAATGCCTACTTTGATAATAAGGATTTAACACTAATAATAACTCTCCTTGAAATGGTGTTTTAAGCTTTCTGTACTTCTCTCTTCAAAACAATGGTATGTAGTGCAAATATTGCTGTTCTTATTGAGAGATGAGGGAACTATCTCAGAGATGTTAAATGACTTATCTAGGGTCATCAGTTTAGAAAATGGTTAATCAAAGTTTGGAAATCCTATCTTTTTCCTCAGCATCTTAATTATGTCTTCCTTCCAAATAGGCCTTTCTATTCTTAAACTCTTATCAGATAACAATAGTAAAATAGTACCTGTACCACTAAGGTCTTCAGTCCCGTACCCCTGCCCTTACAAATGAAAAATAAAGCTCTTTAGTTTCTGTTTAGCTCTATCATCTTTTCTCAAAACAATAGATAACATTGGGCAATGGGCATCAAGTTTGAGAAGTCTCTGGAAGACTTTCTTTCCCATATATTTCCTCTTAAAGACAACAAACTTTCTGCCTTTTAATCTCATGTCTGATCATACTAGTACCACTTAGTCATGTGTCAGAAATTACCTCAATTGTCTTTTTACTCTCTTAGTGAATAATCTGTCTCAGCCCCTGCTTAAAGGCTAGAATCCTGAGTTGAATTAATAAATAAAATTTATTTTAAGTAAAAAAGATTGATTTTCCCAAGTACAAGATGAGGGAACGATGACTAAAAAGCTCTTTATTTGAACCACTGTTCCCTCACCAAATAAAAAAGAAACAGAAGGAGGGAGGAAAGAGAGAGACAGAGACAGAGAGAAAGAGACAGAGAGAGAGAGATTGCAAGCTCAATGTGTCAAATGTGTAATATGAAATCTAAGAAAACTAATGTAATCTCAGGCATAAGGAAGTGAAAGGCACGCAGGGCTATGCCATGGTCATGACCCATCTTGAATCATGCATTTAATTTTGTTTTCCCTATTTTAAGAGGGTCATAGATGAGTAAGAGAACATTCACAGGAAGGCAGCCTTCATTGTGAAGGCTCCTGCATTCTTCATATGTGGATTGGTTTAAGGAAATTCAAGTGTTTAATATAGAAGAGAGAAGATATGGGGGTATAGCAGCAAGCACCCCAAGCATCCTCAGGGTTTGCTGCCAACACAGGTTCTTGGATCTGCTTTGATAAAGGAAAGCAACTCAAAATGGGTTAACAAGCTTATTTTAATCAGTCAGACATATATCGTTTACCTCGTTCAGGCGACAAAGGTCAGCACCCTGAACTTCAAAGTATACAGGCAGAATTATCAAGACAGAGAAACAGATCAAGTAGACAGCTTTCCAAATTGTCCAACCATTACATCCATACCAAATCAACATCTGGGTTTCAACATCTGGGTTTTTCAAAGCCAGGGGGCTCTGGACAACGGCTTCCCAGAATCCATATCAAATCACAGAACACTTCTCAAAGTGAGCCCCCAAAACAAAGCTACACATCAGGGCTTATATAGCCTTCTCCTGGCTCAGAGAATGTAACAACCTTATTGACTCACTGGCCAATCAAGAAGTATCTACTGAAAAACAAACCTCCCACCCCAGGCTCCAGGTGCACTTTAGCCTAGGGGCAGAGAAGATCTTTAAAATTTACATTCCCATTACAGGGGGCTAGAAGGCATGTTTGGCCTGTTGAACTGTAACAGGTTAATCATTTTGCATAAACTCAGTTCAAATGATAAAAATGTCAGGGACCACTGGAAATCAAAAACACTTTGTGGCTTCACTCTGGGGTCTTAGGTGACCTTGACCTCCAATTTCCAAACAGACCAAGTATACATTAATTCAATGATTGCCAATATTCTACTTATGGCAAGTATAAAGGCATGTATTTGGAATATTCCCAAAGCTTATGTATTATGCAGGCAGCATAGAACAATGATTATAAATCTTCTCTAGACAAAGCAACAAATGACCCTACCAACCTGCTTTTATTTCAGAGGGGTGCTGGGGAGCAGTGAAGGAGACAGGAAAAAAAAAAACCCAAATGTTCCTAAACAACTTTCCTCTGGCCCGATGGATGATGTCATTGGCTGCCCAAAAATGTGGATTATGAGAACGAAATTAATGATTTTGCCACACTGATTTTTCTTTCCTCACTTTTGCTGGGACCAAGGTCATGTTACATCAGCAGAACATTGACCAGCTGTGTATTACTCTTGATGAGGCATGCGGGTTTTTATTCTCGAGCTGGTGGCCACCAGTGGCCTATTAACAATTATAGATGGTAAAGTCTTTCATATATTACTGTTATTCAGAGCTCCTACAAACTGCCTTGGCTAACTGTAGTCAGGCATATGGCTTAGGAAACTGACCTCAGAAGAATATTAAGCAGCTGTGGGGAATACACAAAGCAATTATCCCTCTGACTATTTAGATAGACCTAAGTAATGTTTAGCATTTATGGCTTTTATAATGGTCTATCTCTGCGTCTCAATATAGCAGTGATTACTGGTAATCTATGCCTGGTGCTTTGTGTTACAAATGAAAATGAACCTTAGTCATATGAATATTAGACAAAATGAAATTAATGCCTTATTAATTTCTAATTTATGCATGCAGAGATACTTGGACCTGTCATTTTTTTTTCTTTTTCTATTATCTAATTATGCATCCTTGAGAAATCTGATTATTGAAAGAATATCTGGAGACAATGGAATAAAGCAGATCCAAAGTGAGTCAGGAGTTCACCAAGCCATTCTAGTAAAAGTTGGAAAAAGTGTAAGCCTGCTCTATTACCTACATAGAGAACACATGTATCTGATAATAGCTGCTCACACACTATAGTCAGCCTATGGAAACACAGAGAATGTTAATTCATATCGATAATCAAACAAAAAATCTGATTCTTGTACTTAACTGCATTTGGTGACGATTTACCTAGGTTGATTGAAGGACCAAATTTCCCTCTTGAACTTACACATAAACGAGAATATAGGACATTGGGCACTTTTTAATGGGGTTTAGTAGATAATATTTATGATTAGAATGATCATCTAAAATGTATATCATAGACAGGGATGCTTTAAAAAAAAAAGAAAGAAAAAAAACTTATCTCCTATTAAGCTAAAACTTGAGCCTGTAGTAGTTGCGGTCAGTCATGAAAACAAAATATTAAGCGCTTAATGTATTCTACAGAGTGGGGTAGCTAGGTGGGGCAGTGGATATTGGTCAGGGCTGGAGTCAAGGAGAGTTATCTTCCTGAGTTCAGATCTGGAATCAGACACTTGATAGCTGTGTAACCCTGGAAAAGTCTTTTAACCCTGTTTGCTTCAGTTTCCTCACCTGTAAAATGATATGGAGAAGAAAATAGCAAATATTCCAGTATTTGCCAAGAAAACTCCAAATGTGGTCATGTTGTGCACAACTGAAAAATGACTGAACAAATACTGTAGGTCAAGGGTAGGGAACCTGCAGCCTTGAGGATTTACAAAAGCTTGGATTCAGTCAAAGGGCTGGGCTTGAGGACCTAGAGGGGCTATATGTGGCCTTGAAGCCACAGGTTCCCCACCCCTGTGCTAGGTGTTGTACTAAGGGGCTGAAGCTACAAAGAAAGGAAAAAACACACTTAGATTCAAAGACCTTACATTTGAAAGAGGGAAAGGCTTTTAAATATCTATGTACATAGAAGATATATAATGAATAGATGGCAGATATATTACCTCAGAATCACTAGGCTAGGGAGTGCAGAGAGCAACTGGGAAAGCCCTCATACTGAAGATTAGATTTAAATAAAGGAAGAAAACCAGAGATGTTACGATGTAAGGAAAGGGAGCATGGAGGAAGGCAAGTGTAAAGATAGAGTGTGTTGTATGTAGAATACCAAGTAGGCCCATTATATGAATGGATAGAAAAAAAGAGGAGGGGACTTAAGTATAAGAAAACTTGAAAGGCTGTAATGGGCTGGGTTATGAAGAATATGAAATGGCAACCAGAAAACATTATGTTTGATGCTGAAAGTACTGGGGAGCCCCTTGCATGAAGGTTGGAAAACTTTGATAAATACTCAAAACATGTGAAATAATTTTATTTTAATTGTTCTCTCCTGTGACTTGTGGGAAGCTACATAGATAGATGTCTCTGTGACCAAGTATGCATAACCAAAGTATGCACTGTTTTCAAAAAGAAGTTTTATAACTTTACAAACCATGATATACAAAGGCTAGAGGGGGAAATAGAAATAATATAGGAGCTTTTGTGTTTGTGGGCATCTAATTATGGGCATCATTTAATTAAAAAATTTCCTGGCAGCTGTAAATAATTTCTCAATTAAAAATAGCAAATCTATTTATTATGTAGTTAATCATTTCCAAACTTTTTTATAGTTGTTTTTATGCATGAATTATCATTTTAATAAATCATAAACTTTTCAAGGGGAAATCTTTTATATTATTTCATCTTTGTATTGCTGGATAACAGTGTCTTGCCTATATTTTGATTTTGATGGACCCATAATTTCATTATCTTTCAAGTAAACACTCAACTTCAGTTTCCTCATCTATAAAAAGAAAGTTTGAAGTCAATGACCTCTAAGGTCTCTTAGAACTTGAATTATGAACCTATTTAAAATCCTATGGTCACTTCATGTTCATTAAAACTGAGAAATTCTTATTTCTTTTTCCCTCTAGAATCCCTAAATAAACTATCTACCTAATAGATTGGCAGATTTTTCTCTTATCTTTTTAGTATTTCTCATGTACTAGAGTACTACTTGAACTACCCTTGTGCCTAGGATATTTTCCTTCATTATTTCTGCCTCCTAGCTTCCTTAACTTCCTTCAAAAAGAAACTGTATGTTCCAACTTCTACAAGAAGCCATTCCCAGTCTTCAACCTGAATCTTGGTACCAAGATTGCCCTCAGCGTGTTTTGTGTATATCTCATTTGTACAGAGTTATTTGCATACTTTCTCCTACATTTGACTGTTAGCTCACTGAGAATAGGGACTATTTTCCCCCTTTCTTTGTTAAGTCCAGTGTTTATCATAGTGCCTGAAGCATGGTTGGCACTTAATAAAAGCTGGTTAACTAAGTGATTTACCAATTATGTACCAATCAACAATTACTATGTGTTAGGTACCTTGCTATATAAAAAGATAAAAATGAAATATTACTTCCTTCAAGAGGATAAAATTCTATTATAAGAGAAAATATGTACTCCTATATGTGTGTATATGTATAAACACATATATGTATGCATATGTCACATATGCATACATATATACATGCATATGTTCATGTATAATAATAATAATAATAAATACAAAAGTAATACAATCCCCCCAAAGTACATATGACATATATTATGTATAAAGCATTGTGTTGGGTCCTGGGGATAAAAAGAGAAAACCAAAACTTTAAATTCTACTGAGGTCAAGATAAAAATAAATCAGCAAATAGATAAATCACTCTATGAGATTATCAACTCAGTGGATGAAAAACTGGAACATGAGATCACACTTGAAGTAATTGTATTTACAAAGAGTCCAATTGAGACTTGATGTCAGGAAACAAAAACAAATACTTCTCAACAATTACAGCTTATTAAAGTAGAATGAGATGTTTGGAGGGGCTTGTAGCCTCCTTGAAGACTTCAATTAGGGACTGGACAACCATCTGTCAAATATTTTATGAGGCAGATTTATTTCCTTTATGGACTGGACTGGATGACTGATGCCATGCTCTGACCATACTAGCCAAACTCTATCAAATACTTTGGCTTTTGAAAAAAGAAAACAAACAAAAACCCTTTAAAATATACCCATACCACATATTTTAAAGTTTTCACCAATTTCTCTTAATATTATTTTTGTTTCAGCAAAAGAGTATATTGTGCCTTTTAGTGGGTCTTTCAGTATCTGTTTTCATGTCTTTTTATACAAATTGCAACCAGTTCAAACAGAGGATAGAACTCTGGGGCTGCAGTCAGGAAAACCTAAGTTCAAATTTGGCCTCAGATACTTAGGTCTGTAACCCTGGGTAAGATGCTTAACCTCAGTTGCCTGAATTGCAAAATGGAGTAAATAATAGAAACTACATCCCAGTGTTGTTATGAAGATCAAGTGAGATAATATTTGTAAGGGTGCTTAGTGAAGTGCATGGTCTCTAATAGGCTGCATACAAATGCTAGTTATTATGATTATATAGAAGTTCTATTTCTTATTCTGTTTTTTACTTCTTTTCCAGATTTGTGTTGTAGAATGATTTTGGATTCATTATGTTCTATATTAACAAAATAGGGGAATCTTTGATGGTTCAACTTGTGCTGGACTGGACCAAAATTGGATTTTGCATAATGATCCTCAAAACAAATTTCATGCAGACTAGATGATAGGGCAGAGTTCCAATTAATAATGGTTTCAGCTGGGGAAAAAAAAATTGAACAGAAAGAGAGGTAATATGGAAACAAGTCCAAGGTCATAGTAACCAAAGTTAGATTTATGAATTTAGAGTTAGGATTTTTAACCCACTGCTCTGACTCCCAAACTATTGCTTTTTAAGGAGTGTTGTTCTGGGGAGGCCTTCATCATTTTGATGAATTCCTTAGTCAACATGATGAGATTTAAGGGCCTTAAATGTTTTCTCAAAGTATCTGTTAAGGACTGTATCATTTTTTTTTTTTGTATTCACAGCTCCCAGAACAGTTCCTGGAAGAGTTTATTAATTAATTGATTGATTGATTGAGGTAAGCAGGCACACTAGCACCTTGCAGAAAAGACATAGTAAGTCTTGATTCATTTCCTATGACTCTGGCTGCTTCCTATATGATTGGTGACTCAAAATCAGAGAGGGGGCCAGTCTTACTGGAAGATTATATAGACCAATGGTGTCAAAATCTATTAGAAGTAGGGATTATTAATCTCTATGTAAGGATCCATGTAGGCAGAATATTGACAGTTTTAAAATGTAATATTTTCTATGTTTTATTGTATTTTAATTTATTTTCTTAAATATTTTTCAATTATATTTAAATCTGGTTTGGGCCACACTCTGGAATGTTGTGAGCTGCATGCAGCCTGTGTAACACATGTTTAACACCTCTTGTATAGACCCTTTTAGGTATATATAAAGTAAGTTGAGGGTCCTTTAACTCTTCAGAAAACAAGGAAGGTGTCTTCCATTAGTGATTGTCCAATGAAAGACCAATAGGGGAGCCACTAGGAATAAGTGTTTAACTTGACATTGACTCACTTGAGGGAGAAATCATGCTTGGTTCTGGAAAGATGGAAAAATACACTGTTCTGGGCATTGGTGATCTGAGAGAAAGGTCATGTTTAGTCATATCTCCATTATATAAAAAATATCTTGTTGGGGGTGAGGGGAAACCTTTGAATTTGGGGCAGAAGACCTATATTTCAGCCCTAGCTCCTCATTTTACTAGCTGTGTGATCTTGAACAAGTTGCTTAACCTCTTTTGAGCTTAATTTGCTTTTTTTTTAAGAAAGGAGGATTATACTTTACTACCTAACTCAAAAGCACAGTTATGCTAATAACAGAAGATAATGCTTTTGAAACCCTAAAGTGCTATAGGAATGGAAACACTACTTAAGAAAATAAACTGTTTTTAAAAAGATTATCAGTACATTCACTGTTTAGATGCAAATGATGTGGCTAATTGGAAATGAGTCTAAGGAATTCATTAAATTCACCCTCATTGGAGTTCTATTGGGAAAATAACAGCAACAACAAAACTTGTTCGGTCAGTTATTGTTACTTTGTGTATTTGAAAGTAGAACCACTATTTTTTTTTAAATATCTAATATATTTTTTCCTCATTTCAGACTGTATTTACCTTCAGTGAGTAGAAATTAGTGATGACTAATTGTAAAACGTCATGCATCGGAAAGTACAATAACTCCCAGTTTAGAGGACCTGGTTCAAATTTCCATTCTTATATTTCCTACCTGTGCAACTGCCCAAATCACTCAGTCTCCTTGGGCCTAGATTTTCTCTTCTGTAGAATAACGGCTTGGAAGAGGGAGCCTTAGAGGTCCCTTCCTTTCCTAGACCCATAATCCTGTGTTGTTCCTGTTGCTGTTGTTTAGCCCCCTTAACTGCTCAGACCCCAGGGTGAAAGACCTAACTATTTGTTGGAGTCAGGGTGACGATCTAACTGCTTAATGAACTTAGATTGATTGAGTTTCTTTCTATCCCTGGGTGACATTATAATAGTGAAAATGACGAGGATTTATATGGTGTTTTGAGTGTTTTAAGTACTTTACATATGCTATCTTATTTGATACAATTCATACAATATTTGTATCAAATACAATTGAAACAATAGCCTCGTTTGGTTGGTACTAATAGAATCTACATTTTACAAATGAGGAAACTGAGTCAGAGGATTTAAGTCACCCAGTGTCTGACTTGAGATCAGGTCTTCTGGACCCAACGTTCTTTCTACTACACTACCATCAAAGTTTTGTAATTTGAGCTAAGGATGCCCTGTATGTCCTCCTCCCCCCTTTAGCTTTCCTTAATCTTTCATCTTCCCCTTTATGCTACCTTCCTGGCCTCATGTGACAGTGGTATAGTGGAAAAATCATTATAATTAGAATTAGGAGACTGAGGTCTAGCCCTACTCTTCCTTTCACTAAAGTAACCCTGGCAAGTCACTAAAGCTCTGTGAATGAAAGTTTTCTTACCTGTAAAATGAGGATCATTGCTCAACATATGTTTATGAAGTCCCTACCATGGGTCACGCATCATGCTAGGAACAGTATATATAACGGAAGTAAAACATAGCTTTTGAACTATTGTATTGCATCTTGGTATACAACATGTACATATATGCATGGAAAGCTAATATTCAAAATGATTATCTAGCCATCTATTACTTTTTGTTTATTTATCTCTTTATGCATCTATCTACTTATTACTTAATTGATACATACATTTTGGGCATAGAGAGAATGGGGAGGCATTGTCAGCTTGAGGTAACCAGAAAAAGTACTTAATTTGAATTCTTAAAAAAGAGGGGGGGGATCTAAGTGTGTGTGTGTATGTGTGTGTGTGTGTGTGTGTGTGTGAAGGGTGGGGAATTCTTCCAGGCATGAGGGGCAGCCTATGCAAAACTACAGAGATTTGAGATGAAGTATCTTTTGTGAAGAACTACAAGAATGAGATTTTTCCTGATTGTTAACTGTGAGAAGAATATTTAATCAGGCTCAAAAGGTAAATGGAAGAGGTGGGGGAGGCTTCATTGTGAAAGGTTTTAAATACCCAACAAAGGAGCTTGCATTTGATTATATAGGTACAAGGGAGTCACTGGAGTTTCCTGACTGGGGAGGGGCATAGTCAGACCTGTTCTTTAGACAAATCATTTTTTACAGTAAAAATAATACTTTCACAAGCTACTTCACAGAATTGTGAGGAGAATGGTTACTGAAAATTAAAGTATCATAAATTGTTTTCATTATTGTTATTTCTTTCTCTAATTCATGTCCACTACTCTTACTCTTAACTTTTCTTCTATATTTTTTTTCACACAAGCTTTCCATACTATTGTGTCTTTTCCTTTTACAATCTTGGTTGTTTCCCCATCTAGCTGCTTCAGCTCCCCTCTCACACATTCCATATGATATGGCAATAATATCACTGCATCTCATTAAGGCAGGCTCTTCATGCTTCTCCCAGTAGGAATGTGCAAATGACCTGAAAAAAAGTCTGAGTTCAGCTCATATAAACTTCCCAAACTTCTGATGTTTATGCAAAGCTTAGCCTAATTATCCCCAAATTTTTAGATTCCTGACCCCAGAAGCATGACCCTTCTTGATAAACATATTCTTTCTCTTAAACACTTTCAACCCCTCCCTTTCCTACCCTTCCACAGAAATGGAAACATCTGCACCTCTGTACATTTGAGAGTTATTAAAACACAGACTCAGTGGGGAGTCTGAAGGGACCAGTACAGCATTTATTTCCCAGGCCCAGAAGAAAGGGGGCAGGTGTGGGTCAACCATCACCCCATGCTGCACTTGACAGGGAATTCAGTGGAATAAAGTAACAGGTTAGGAAAGGGCCTTAAACATGCTGGCAAGAGAAGAGAAGGTCCTTCTTTTGACCCTGAAAAGATGAAAGAGAACTCCTGGGTCTCTGTGACTACCTTCCAAAGTTATTGGCTCAAAAGGTATCACCCCAAAGCCATCCTGGTGAGGACACACTTCAAACTCAACTAGATTTACCCTTGGGGAAACTGTCAAGTGGCCAATGTCACTGAAACCTTTTAAGCTTGGCACTTACTCCCAGGTTTCAACTCCTTGGTATAACTTTGAAGAACCTGTGATAACCTCCCTGCTACCAAGAAGTATTGGAATAAGACATTAGTTTTCTAAAAACAATGATGATGAAAATAATAGAAACAACAAGGTTTGCTTTGAGTTTCAAATGGCAGAATACAGCTCAAGAAACTGGAGAAATTACAATTTTATGCCTTAAATTTTCTATCATCATATCTCCCCTGCTCTATTCAGTCAATGTACAACTGTCTATCTTTTAATGGACATTACTCTTCATGAATTAGAATATTCAAAAGGGTGATTTTGGTTAACATATAAGCAGGACTAGAAATGAAACTTCCCCAGTATGTACCTATGTCTTCAATATTAATATGGAACCTGATAGGCTTTACTATGTTTTAACTGCTCTCTCTCTCTCTCTCTCTCTCTCTGTTGCTTTTTTGGAGGGGGAAAGGCAGGGAAATTGGGATTAAGTGACTAGCCCAAGGTCACACGGCTAGTAAGTGTTAAGTGTCTGAGACTGGATTTCAACTCAGGTCCTCCTGACTCCAGGGCCATGCTCTATTCACCTAGCTGCCCCTCTCTCTTTTTTTTTTTTTTTCCCTTTGCTGGTTTCTCAGCTCCCTGGTAAAATGGACTTTTATCAAGAGTGTTTAGCATTCCTTGCATACTTTCCATTTATCTAACATATTTCTTGAATATCTATTTATATATGTTCATATCACTCCAAGTAAAATATAAGGTACCTTATAGAGAACAGGGATAATTTCATCATATTTTTATTTTTCTATCCACAGAAGTTAGCACTGTGGCTGGCACATAATAGAAAATTAATGATTGGTGATTGATTGGTAATTGATTCTTCGGGAATTTAGGAGGAAAATAACGATTGATATTGTGAAAGACTATCCCTGTTTCTACATAGGATCTGTCTACTACTTTTGCTCGACTAAACTAATGAGTTTACTTAGCAGGGAGGAAAATCTGTTAAATGAATGACAACCACATGAATGTGTTACTAGTCAAATTGTTTAATCTATTTTGGTTAGAAGACATAGCCTTTGTCCTAAAGTTTACAGGATACCCACCAAAACAAATATTTCCCACTTTACTGTGTTTAGAAACATTTTCTATCAAACATATGGAGAAAATCCCCCAAGGGACCACAATAAAAATATTGAAATTACTTTATTTTAGTGCCTAGGACTAGGGGCCAATCATTTGATTTTATCCTCATTTAATCCCGGCTTTAGAAATTAGCATAAAAACTTTCCAGGTTTCATAAAGTTGTTTCTCTAACAGTAGAAATTTAAAAACCCTCTGTGGAAGGATATGTTGGAAATTGCCTGTTCAAAGAAATTTATGATTTTATTATGGCTGCATATTGACTATTCCTACAATAACCTGCAGGCAGAAACTAACAGTTTATTTATTCAAACTGCAAATGAAATTGGGCAAGAAAAGTAATTAGCAAGCAACAAAAAATAATGGAAAAGCACCATAAAAGCAGTTCTGAATTTATGTGGGTTGTCAGATAGTTAGAAAAATAACACTTTAAATTAAAGTAAGGAAAACTTTTTTTATATATATTCACACCAACTGCCTTTAACATAGATGCAGGATTTTTTTTTTTTAACCTAGGTGTTCTTGTAAAAAAAAAAAAGCAGACATCTCACTTCATATTTTACCTAAGTGAGACAACTTCCTTATAATTTTAGACATTTTTAAAGTACAGTTTTTCTGGTTACCTTCATATTTTGTTACCATGTTAAAATGATGCATTTATTTCCTTGCCCATTGCCATGACAAGGTATGAGAATTCATTACTGACTGATCTCTTTAGTGTTTTGAACAATTTATACAAGGATATGTAGACAAAAAGAAACACCATCGCAAAACAGAAAACACTCAAATTATTTTCTGTGACCAGGAAGAAACCTGTGGAAGCACTTGCTTTATTTATTTATTTATTTGTAACATAGAAGTAATTTCTATACTTTCAGCCAAACTGTGACACATTAAATGTTTCTGACTATAGGTTGTCAGTGAAGAAATGAGACATTGCCTCTAAACCATGAAAAACAAACTAGTCACTGGGTTATCAGACCTCTCTCAACAAAACTGTGTACTTTTATATTAAAGTTTTTTAAAGTTTTTGTGACTTCATACTCTTTATGTCTTCCAGTACAGGTGTTATGTACTGGAATTGTCTTCAACATACATACTCACATACACAAAAATATATACATATATTTACATACATACACACATGTGTATGTTTACATGCTCTCTCCCCTTATGGAATGTAAGCTTCTTGGGGGCTGGGAGATTTTGGCTTTTGCCTTGGTATCATTAGCACTTACCATAAGGTCCAGCACATAGTAGGCAACTAAGAAATACTTGCTTGCTAACTTGATAGGGGAGACCTTTGGGCTTCTGTACTTCAGTCCCATTATTTTCCAGAGGAAATGTAACCAAGATTTTTTTTTTTTACTACCTAATTGAGCAATTCTTTATTGTACTTTGGAAAGAAAATATGGACAGAAAGAAAGGAAAAAAAGAAATGAGGAAGACAGGAAGGCAGGATGGAAGGCAGGATGGAAGGCAGGAAGGAAAGCAGGAAGGAAAGCTGGAAGGCAGGAAGGCAGAAAGGAAGGAAGGAAGGAAGGAAGGAAGGAAGGAAGGAAGGAAGGAAGGAAGGAAGGAAGGAAGGAAGGAAGGAAGGAAGGAAGGAAGGAAGGAAGGAAGGAAAAGAAGCTCATAGATTGGACTACCATAGGTCCTTGGCCAAACTCCAGTTAATGGTGGTATTTTGGGCCCTCCAGACTTGGAGTAAATGTCAATGGTAACTATTTGGAACAGCAACCCTGAGGGTCTTCCCCTCCCAGCTTGATTTTCTTTTCTTTTTTTCTAATTAAAGGGGCCATCCCTTAACTAACTTCTTAAAGAGCCCTATTCACTGAATGGATATTACCTCTCAATAAGTTAGTACATGAAAAGGGCTTATCCTAAAAGGGCCAGGGTCTCCAATTGCAACTTGGGTCATCTCCAGTCATCCTGATGAATATCTGGTCACTGAATCCAGGTTGCTCTGGAGGAAAAAGTGAGGTTGGTGACTTTGCACAACCCTTTCTCATGCAAATTCAAATCAACTGAAAGTCATATCATCATTTCCCTGATGCCAGGGTCCTCTTTGCAAATGAAGGACAAACACAAAATCATTATTGTTATATGCTGAACGCATAATGGATGCTGTAAAGAAATAAAAATAAATAAATAAATAAATGAATGAATAGATAGATTAATTAATTAATTAAAGGAGTAAAAATAAAGGAATGAAAATAAATAAATAAAATAAAAATTGTTCCCTTTTCAGAATTTGTTTAATGTACCCAAGTATCTATCCCAATGGAATTGAAGCACCCATGTGGAAACCCATAACTACTTGGTTTTCTTCTAACTACTGAGGGCATATTATTTCATGTTTCTAAACCACATGTATTTCAATAGTTAACTCAGAACAGAGTCCTTTAAGTAGGGGATACTTGAACTTTCTTTTTTTCTGGAAAGGGGTTGGAGGGGAGGAGGCATGTGATAAAAAGCTTGAGTTAAGCTTCTTAATCCCAAGGGGTTAAGTAGACCTTTGCTATGAAAGTTCCTCTGGCATTTACCTAAACTACCTGATGGCCATTCAGGCTCAATTCTCTTGTGCGGTCACTTTATCAGGATTGAGAAACTGTTAAAATAGAGACAAGTGATAGTTTGGGGAATAAGGTCTTAGAATAATTTCTACCATGAGTACAAAACTAATAATGTGAAGAATATGATAATGTGTATTACTTTTCCCTGATGTCAATATTTCTAAATCCTTCATACTCATTCAGGTACTGCCTGTATGAATTTTTAATCTGTCCCCACTTTCTCTTCAAAGAAGATTCCAATGCACATAAAGAATGCATCAAAACCCAAGAGGAGTATCACACACATATTCTTAGATAATAAATGGATTCCCAGTCAATTATATTCATTTCTGTATCAGTAGGTTGGTGATTCCAATAATTGATTTATAGAAAGAACATCTACTATACCAACTATACTTCAGCATTTATATTAGAATTAGACTTGAGAATTTGTGTATACATAGGGAGTCTGGACAGTGGAAAATGGCTGATAAAACCTAGTGATGAGGTAGGAGCTCTGGGAACCCCCTTGAACTCTGATTGAATCTTCCCATTAGATGAGACATTTGCTTGAGGCCTTTCATTGTGGCTCAGCCCAAACCTCTGTTACTAGCCTAGCCCTCCTTTGTCCAGCTAGCTCCCACCCTTGATCCTACCAAACCCTCCCTTGTCTCATCTCCAGTTAGCCACCAGCTACTTCCCACCTTAATCTCTCATCACCCAGTCTGATCTCATTTGACTCCTCCTGAAGACCCTTCCCAAACTCCTCCTCTAGATCACCCCCAGATTCCTCCCACAACCTTTCTGTATATACAACTCCATCTTGCCTCCATAAAAGAGAGAAGGGTTAGAGCACTGGAGATTATCTAACTGACTCACTCTTTGTCAGATGATTCTGGCCTGCTTGTTCAATTACAAGTGTCATAGGTATCGGGGCCCCTTAAGAGACTACCCATTAAAATAAACTTTGTTTTTCTTTGGCTGAGAGAAGACTTGGGTTGAATTCATTCGGCAGTACCCAGCCTGTTGGTATTTTGGGGTCTCAAGCACCCCTAAACCTCTAACCTCAACATTTTATGGTGACCTTTTTCACCTATATAAAGCAATCAGATGTCCTGGTTCATGATTGTGAGGAGACCTTGAACTGTGTTTATGCTGGTTGAGCTGATTTGAAAGATTCTCCTCTCCCTAATATGGGAGCAGTCTGGTACAAAGAAGTTCAAGCTTTATTGAACAAGGGGTCAGGAAAAGTGTATATTCAGTGATCAGCCTCTACCAAACCATAGAGGCCAAACCCCTGCCACCTGAGACCTCTGCCCAGAAGGTAGAATTGATACCGTGTTTCCCCAATAATAAGACCTATCCCAAAAATAAACCCTCCCATTACTGTGTAAGATTCCTCTAAAATAAGCCCTCCCCCGAAAATAAGCCCTATTGAGATTGCTACTGTAGTGAAGGTGATCCCCTGCACTACACGCTACATTACGGTACCCTCTGTATGCACCGTCCCCCCCACCCCGGGTGAAACGCACACCGCGCTCTGAGCTGCATCCAATCAGAGCTGCAGCAGTGAGCGTGTCATCCTATTCTTCCCCAGTGATTTGCAGTGATTGCGCCATTGAGAGCAGTGCTGCAGAGGAGAGCTGAGGCAGGACAACATAAGCCCTCCCCTGAAGATAAGCCCTCTGGTGTTTTTCTTTCCAAAAAAAATAATAAGACAGTGTCTGATTATCGGGGAAACACGGTAGCACTCACCAGAGACCTAGAACTAGGGGAAAATAAAGGAGAAATATGCTTTCGATGTTCTACATGGCCACGGAGCAATTGGGAAAGAAAAGGGATATCTGACAGCAAACAATTCCCTTATTAAATTAAGAGGTTACCCATAAAGAGCGTTAGGGTTGCCCTGGAGACCCCAAAATATCGATACGCCAGGTCCTGCTGAATGAATTCGACTCAAGTCTTCTCTCAGCCAAAGAAAAGTTTATTAACAGTTTGCTTCTTTAGACATAGAGTAAGTCTGTTCTAGGTCATTCTATGGTGCTCTCCTCTATGGCATTTTCCCTATTCTATGGTGCTTTCAGTATTTTATGGTGCTCTCCCAGGCAAGATGGGGTCTTATATACAGAAGATTGTGGGAGGAATCTAGGGGTGATCTAGAAGAGGAGTTTGGGGAGGGTCTTCAGGAGGAGTGAATGAGGTCAATGAGTGATTAAGGGTGGGAAGTTGCTGGAGGCTTCCTGGAGACTACAGACAATGATGGGCTAGGCCAGTTCAAGGGTAGATTGATCTTAATGGTGGGAAGTCTAGTATTGGGCCCACAATGTAAGGTTTATTGCTTCATGCAAATGTCTCATCAAATGAGACTACTTAATCAGAATTCAAGGTGGGGGGGTTCCCAGAGCCTGTACCTCAAGGACTCAAGGAGAGCTAGAGGGGGGACCCCCTACCTCATCATTAACATGCACAGAAGATTTCACATCCAATTGCACATCCACATTCTAAGATATTCAATCTTACAATTGTTTTTATTTAGTTTTAAAAACCAACCAAAAATATTTAATTGGATTTGAAGAGATAAAAGAAAATATTCAAAATGATTTTAAGCAAATGTTACTTGTATTTTTTTTTTCTGTCATATTATTAGCTTTATAGAACCAAGAGATAAATAGGATTTTTTTTAAGTAGTTAAGAACTTACAGTTGATGAGGTACAGGCTCTGGGAACCTCCTTGAACTCTGAATCTTCCCATTTGATGAGGCATTTGCCTGAGGCCATAAGCCTTTCCTTGTGGCTTGGGCCAAACCTCTGTTACTAGCCTAGCCCTCAGCTAGCTCCCACCCTAGATCCTCCCAAACCCTCTATGGTCTCATCTCCAGGTAGCCTCCAGTTACTTCCCACCTTAATCTCTCATCACTGGGGTCTGACCTCATTTGACTCCTCCTGAAGGCCCTCCCCGATTTCCTTCCCTAGACCACCCATAGATTCCTCCCACAACCTTTCTCTATAGGAACCCATCTTGCCTCCATGAGATGTGAGGGCACCATAGAATTTTCCAATACAAGCCTTTCAGATACTGAGGCTCCTTGAGGGTCTACCTATTATGGCAAACTTTTAATAAACTTTGCTTTTCTTTGGCTGAGAGAAGACTTGAGTTGAATTCGTTCAGCAGGACGCAGCATATTGGTATTTTGGAATCTGGAGCACCCCTAACCCCATCATTTTATGATGACCTTCTTCACAGTGATTTTGACTGCATGATTTTTTAGTGGAATTGTTTAGTACAAACAGGTACAAATTATTTTCCACAAAAGTACTATGCCTGATAAAGCTTTGTCCCTCTTCCCAACCATCCCCCCAACCAAGTATCAGTGACATCCCACTCAGCCTTTGGTGTCTCCAAGAATCTAGAACAATGCTAAATCCAAAAGAAAAAAAAAAACAAAGCTAGAACATATGAAATAAAAACTATGGGGAAAAAATATTAGAGAGGGGAAAAAAAACTTTCTTGATTAAAATGAAACAAAAACAAACATATACAGAGTCAAGACCAATTGAAAATCCAAAGGCTGAAGATTATCTATAATATTATGAGGGAAAAAAAGAACCATTTCATTTCTGTTGGCTCCTATATAAGCATAAGTGTTTTAAATCAATTCAGCAGACATTTATTAAGTGTCTAATAGGTGTATTACTGTGGTGGGAGGCCCAGCTTCCTTATTAGTATAGTCTTTTTGACAATGTAAATACAAGGGTACATAGAACATAGAATTCAGATTTGGAATCTGGAAGACTTTTGTTTAGCCTTTTCTGACACATTATCTGTGTGACCCTGGGTTGAACCTGACAGTCCCCAATAAGATCCAAAGTCTGAACTAACCAACCAGACAACTTTGTTATGCTTTAAAAATGCCCTTTCCTGTATTGGTAACTTGAAAGACCAGATAAAGTCAACAGTGGGTATCCTTTCCCATTTAATGTAGGATACCTGGAAATTCAGAATAATGGAATTTCTCTTATCTTGGGGGCATACTTCAGACAGGGGTAGGGAGTGGAGGGTACAGAAACATTCTGAGATTGTAGATTCCGACTGACACTACCTTGTCAATTGTCTTATATTTACAACTAAGAGACTCCCTTTATCATGGTATGGATGAAAAACATATGCAGACCATATATCTGAGGGACACAAACATCCTGGGATTGTCCTTAAATACATAAAAAACTTTGTCAATCTTGTTTCTGGCAGTACGAATTTAGGTTTTGGCTCCTTGTATGTACGTACAAGCTCACTAGCTTCGTCTAGCTTTAAGGGAATAAATAATATGAATGTATATCACCTAACCTGTTTGTCTCGTTTAATCAGACTTTCAGGTTAACACAACTCAGTTTCTTCATCTGTGAAATGGGGATGATAACAGCTGTAACTACCTCATACAGTTGTTGAATGACTCAAAGGAGTTAATGTATGAAAAGAGTTTTGTAAGCTTTAATGTGGTACATTAATATTTATTATGATGATGATGAAAATACCCATATTTAGCCTGGAAAAAACAACTTTAAGTTTGAAGCCCCGAGGATAGGATATTATTCCTTTCCCAATGCCTATGTCTGTACTTCAGTTTTGTTCCTCAGGAAGAAGCCTCATTCCAGTAGTAGGAGAGGTCCTAGAAATGCTTCAGCTAAGCTTTTACTATCCCTCAAATCCATACAATGGCACCACTTCTGCCCATGCCATGTTTGCTCCCTTCAGTTAGCACAGCACCTAATACTGACAATAGCACTGTTTCCCTGAACACTGATTGATTCTTCTCTATGCTATGAAAGCATTTCCAAATGAAAGATTTAATCAAAAATAGCACCTGAGCTCTGGCAATGAGACAGATAGCAGGTTTCCTTGTAATTAAACAGATGAAGTCGAAGGCCTAAAATTAATGAATACCTTATGCCCTAGAGTTTGAGAGCCTCAAAGGGAAAGATTGAGAACCTAAGTGAATCTTAAGAGGAAAACAACAGAAAATGACATCAATCATTATTTTTTATCAGAAATAAGCATGTTTTAAATTTATACATATACATATATGTTTCTATGTGTGTGTGTGTGTATATATATATATACATATGTATATACTATATCATTTTCCAAAAAAAAAAGAAAAAAAACTTTTTTCAGTTTGTTTGTTTTTTTTTAAGCAATTGGGGTTAAGTAACTTGCTCAAGGTTACTTGGCCAGTCATTTCTGGGTGTGGTGCTAAGTATCTGAGCCCGGATTCGATCCCCAGGTCATTCTGATTCTGGGGCCAGTGCTCTTACTCACTGCGCCACCTGGATGCCCCTTTGCTCTTCATCCTGTATGTGAAAATGATTAAAAATAAAGCAATACTTATACTGCTGATGTAAAAATTTTAAAAAAGGTATAATTTAAGATAAAGAAAACATCCAGAGGTGGACAAATGGATAAAGATGCTTCTTTGTACCATGTGCAGGAAGAAAAAGTAACAGCTTATGAACAAGAGTTTTCTGGAAACCCATATTATCAAGTTGTATTTGAGCAGCTGAAAATGCATTGAGAGTTTGAGGCAAACGTGTTGATGTGGAACTGTTCTTTCTTGATGTCATGCTGCTTCTTCCCCATGTAAAAAAGAAGAAAATAATTCAGGAGAAAGACATAACGCTGGATTTCCTTACACTCTCCCCATAACTTTTATGCTTTGCTGGTTGTGAGCTGTAATCTTTTTAATATTAGTATCCTATTATAGCATTCCTTTTTTTTCCTACTGAACAATAACTACACTTAGCTTTCATATCATATGTGGGAAAATGAAGACTCAAAATATGATGTTATACAAGGAAATATTCTTTTATATTAGTGCATTTCTATCCCTCCTACTTCCTTTAAAATTATGTTCACCACTGTAACGATACATAGGGAATCAACTCATCTACTTCTGTCCAAGATACAACTGTGCCATTTATGATTCACCTCATGGTGGTGTTACAGTTCTTTAGTGTTTTGGAAGTGAAAGGGTCCCTCGGTGGGATTTGGCTTTTCAATTTTTTTTAACAGTGACTAGAAATGCAAACCTATCATTTCCCAATTCATTTGCACTCTGAATGAAATAAGATACAATCAGTTAGATATTCCTTTGTGGGAATAACAAATGGTATGGAACACCCTCAAATAATTATGCTTATGAATAAAAGTCAATTAGAGGCAACATCTCCTTCATTGAGAATTTAATTGTATATATATTGGTAATATAATTTTAAGGTTTCATTTAACATGCTCTTACACACTGATTAAGGTTAAAATAAAACCTTTTCTTTCTCCCTCCCTCTTTAATGCACAGTGATTTTTATGAAATGATAATAAAGAAGTTTATAGAGTAGAACCCCATAAGAATGTGGGTGTAGGGTACACCTGTACTTGTGAGATATAATTTTTCAGAGGTATAATGGTACAGTAGAAAGAACACTGACTCAAGTGTGAGAGCACCTGGGTTCAAAATTTGCTTCTGATGCTATGACTTTGGTTAAGTAAATTAACCTTCCTGGACTTCAGTTTCCTCATCTGCAAAATGAACAAACTGGAATAGATTATCTTTAAACATTCTTCTAGTTCTTGTTCCAAGCTTCTTTGAGAGGGAAATCTGCAGCACATCTTTACATATAAGGGATATCATATTTAAACCACATTAAAATCAAACCTGTAGTATAGTAAGTCTTGCAAAGTGCTTTATCATAGTATTCTTTTCTGGAAGTACTGATTCCATCTCTATCTGCCATATCTATAGCATTCTATTCATTGTTTAACAAATCTCTACTATATTCTTTGTTTTTCCTCATCAGCAGCTCTTTAGTGCTTTGTGAACTGATATCTGACTGTCAAAATGGCTAATCAATCTATAGGTCTTTTTAAAATTCAGATTCCATCCCTAACCCCTTGGGGAAAAATTATTTGAAAAAAACCTGATACTTTGCATTACAAGACTTTTCTTTTACTGATTTTTTCTATATTCTATTTCTCCTCATTCCTTTCCTACCTTCCTTCTCCCCTCCAGTATCTTAGTCTGCCCTAGGTTATGTTAGACATTTACCAAGTTGATTAGGACCCTCCCAATCTTAAGTAATCTTCCTTCCCCTCCCCAATTTTAATATCATACCTCCCCCAATTATCCAAGTTTGTAGGATTCTGCAGTTTCCTTTATTGGAGAATTATATTTTTGTTGAATGAATGAATGAATAAGCAAACAGGGCATGACAAAATTTATACTAAGGTGTATTTTATCCCAAGGTATATAACAAAGGGAATTCTCATAACTATAGCTACTAAATTGAAGTAATCACATGTCCATAAGATTCTGACACCCACTAAGATGTTGGGAATATAATATGTTAGCTCTTTTAGAATTAACTTAATTTCACTGAGTCTCTGAGTTTTTGTTGTTGTTATTGTTATTTAATCTAAATTAAATAATGATGATTACATGATATCTCTGGTTTCTTCTGGTACTAAACTCTAGAATATTTTTTTTAATATGATGGTCATAAAGGAGAGGATGGTTTCTAACACAAAAAAATCTTCACTATATTAGCGGGATAAATTTCTTTCTTTTTTTTTTTCAAATGCTCTATTAACTTCTGGTTTACATGAATCATTTCCACAAGATTTTTGAATTGCAAATTTTTTTGCCATTTTTCCCCTACCCAGTGCTCCAAAATAGTGGTCCCACAGGATACCTCCTCCTCCAATCTGCTCTCTGCCATATCTTCCCCCTTCAACTTTTCCAGTAGGGCATGGTGGATCTCTATGTCCCAGTGCCAATAACATGTAAAATAGTATTAATAATAATAATAATAATAATATATATATATATATATATTTAAATATTTTATTTTAAAACTGAATTCCAGATTCATTCCCTTCCTCCCTTGTCATCCACCTTTACTGGGAAGATAAGCAATTCAGGACAGGTTGTACATGTGTAGCTATGCAAAACATTACCACAGTAAATATATTGTAAAAGACTGACTACATTCCCCTCCATCCTGTCCCGCCTCCCACTTGTTCTATTCTCTACTTTGATCCTGTACCTTTTCAAAAGTGTGTGCTTCCAACTTCCCTCCCCCCCAGCCTGCCCTCCCTTCCATCATCCCCCCCTCTCATCCCCTTCCACCCTACTCTACTGTAGGGTGAGATACCTTATTTAGTGTGTATGGCATTCCCTCCCCGAGCCAGATTCAATGAGAATAAGGTTTTGCCTTTTTGCTTTCCTGTACTTCCCTTACATTGTAACTATTTTCCCTTGCTTCTTCTGTATGTGATAGTTTACCCCATTCTCTCTCTCCCCATCTCCTCTTGTTATATTCCTCTCTCACCTCTTAATTTCACCTTTAAGTATCATCCCTTCCTATTAAATTGGTCCTGTGCCCTCTATCTATGTATACCTGTAAGCATATATACACACATTCACATATGTATTCATATGCCCATATACCCTCCTATATAGACATATATATACATATGTATATATATATATATATATATATATATATATATATATCCCCTTCAACTATTTTTATACTGAGAAAAGTTTCATCAGTTATAAATATTGTTTTTCCATGTAGGAATGTAAATGGTTCAACTTTGATAAGTTCCTTATGATTCCTTTTCCCTGTTTGCCTTCTCATGCTTCTCTTGCTTCTTGTATATGAATGTCAAATTTTCTATCCAACTCAGGTGTTTTCATCAAGAATGCTTGAAAGTCCTCTATTTCACTGAATGACCATATTTTCCCCTGAAACATGACACTCAGTTTTTCTGGGTAGATGATTCTTGGTTTTAATCCCAGCTCCTTTGACCTCCAGGAATATCATATTCCAAGCCCTTCAATCCCTCAGTGTAGAAGCTGCCAGATCCTGTGTTATCCTGATTGTGTCTACACAATATTAAAATTGTTTCTTCCTGGCTGCTTGTAATATTCTCTCCTTGATCTGAGAATTTCAGAACCTGGCTATAATATTCCTAAGAGTTTTCTTTTTGGGTTCTTTTTCATGAAGTGATCAGTGGATTCTTTCAACCTCTATTTCACCTTCTGGTCCTAAAACATCAGGGCAGTGTTCCTTGAGAATTTCTTGGAGGATGATTTCTAGGTTCTTTCTTTGATCATGATTTTCATGTAGTGCAATAATTTTTAAATTAGCTCTTCTGGATCTCTTTTCCAGGTCAGTGCTTTTTCCCATGAGATATTTCACATTGCCTCCTATTCTTTCATTTATTTGGATCTGTTCAACAGCATCTTGATTTCTCATAATGTCACTAGCTTCCATTTATTGCAATGTAATTCTGAAGGAATGATTCTCTTCAGTGAGCTTTTGAGATTCTTTTTCTATCTGGCAAATTCAGCTTTTTGAGGCATTCTCCTCCTCATTGCCTTTTTGAGCCTCTTTTGCTATTTGAGGTAGTCTATTTTTTAAGGTATTATTTTCCTCAGTCAGGCTGTTGACTCTCATTTCATAATTTTCTTGCATTGTTCTCATTTCTCTTCCCAATTTTTCCTCCACTTCTCTTCTTTGCTTCTTAAGGTCCTCTATGGCCTGTAACTAGCTCGTATTTTTCTTGGAAGCTTTTGCTGAAGGAGTTCTGACTTCACTGTTTTCCTCCTGTTCTATGCTTTGATCTTTTTTGTCACCAAAATAAGAGTGTAAAGTTAGGTTGCCCTGTTTTTCAGTCCCTTTGCCTGCTCATGTCACCACTCAGTCACTTGACCCCTGGGCTTTTTGCCACTGTAGGACTCTGCCACCAGACAGTGGAGTTTCGTCGTAAATGCTGGGGTTTTCTCAGCTGCTGAAGGTATTAGTTGGGTGCCCTCTCTGAAGCCTCCACACACTCTGGCAAGCTGCTTGCACACCCCAGAACCTCCACCCTAGACCGCAATCCATATCCAAGCAGGTTAAAGCAAGAGTGATTACCCCTCAGACTGGTCGCTTGGTCCCCTTACACTCTGCAAGCCAGGAACTGCAGCTGCCCCAGGGTAGTGGTGGCTGCAGCTCCTCAGTGACTTCTCCCCCTGGGGGTAAAAGCTGATGCATTCCCAACTCATGGATCCCAAAGTCCACACTGTACTGACCTCTCACTTTGTCCTTTGCCTCTGTGTGTTGATAACTCTGGAAACCACCACAGCTGCTGGTGATCTGAAGTCCCTCCAGCCAGCGGTTGGTCAGGCCCAACCTAGGGCTAAAACCTCAGGCTTGCTTGGGGCTAGTGTCAATTCCTAGAGTACTGTGCTGGCGGATTCCTGCTGGGCTGCCAGGCTGTCCTCAATGGGAGGTTACATTCTCTGTGTCATTTTGTGGGTTCTATGGCTCCAAAGTTTGTTCAGAGTCCCCTTTTTTGTGATTTGGGGGAGGTGGAAGCTGGGTCCCATGGAAGTCCTGCTTCTTCTCTGCCATCTTGACTCCACCTCCCCAGTGGGATAAATTTCAAACAATGATGAGCAGATTGTTTTTTTTTTTTCCTAAAGGACTTTGCTAGTCTGAAATCACAATGTGGGCAGGCATCTATTTTTCCTACAAGTTATACTGTCCCTGCCCTTTGATTCCTACCCAGCCAGAGACTAGAGTATGGATTTCTTTACTTTCTTGTAAATTCTTCCTTTTCTGTTATAGCTAGGCAGTTCCACTTGATCTTCTATTCACAGTGCTTAGCACAGCACTTGGCACTTAGGACCCAGTTCATAAATGTTTGTGGAATCAATTGACTCATGAACTTAATTCAATCAATTTGATTCCTTCCCTTGCATTAGCTTTTTATGTTGTCTCTCTCAAGCAGGACATGAGCTTCTTGAGGGAAAAGGATATCCAAATTTTGTCTTTGTATTCCCAGTGCCTAGCATAGTATCTGGAACATATTGGGCTGTTTGAAAATCTGTTTTGAATTGTGTTAATTTATTAATTCATTGAACAAGAACAATAATAACCTATCTCATCTAGCAACATCACTGTCACTGAAAGCTCAAAATATCAGGGAGTGAGTAACAATAGAGTTATAATAACAGTGCGCACACACACACACACACACGCATGCACACACACACACACACATATCATACCCCTGATGTTGAGGTCAGAGTTGGGAGAGCTGGTTCAGGTTTTGAAGGAATTCACTTAGACCTCTTTAACCAATGGTAGTTTTATTAATGCAAAAGCATAAGGGCTTGAGATTTAGCAAGGAATTAAACAAAGGCACTGACATAGGAAAATAGCCAGATTTATATACACAGAAAATTTATATACACACAAATTTACATACATACTACACAGCTTATAGGATGGTGATGTAATTTTTAGGATTTCTAATGGGGAATGGAGATTTAGGAACAGGGTAAGGAATATAGTTGACACAAGATAAGGGAGACAGGACATTTTATGACCCAGGATTGGGGAAGACAAGGAATTCCGTGGTCCAGGATGAGGGTGAAGTTTTACAGTATTTCAGGATAAGGAAAGAGACCCCAGGAAACCCTCAGGCTGAGGAAGGCCTCATGTGGTAATGAAAAAGCAACCCTTAGGGCACCTTTGTATCCACATCAATGATACATGGCTTAACATAGTTGAGAAAGCCACTTTGATTCCACTGAGACTGAAACAACTTCACCCACAATCATTGTCATGGTCCTTTTACTCTTGGTCAATTATACATACATCTATACATATACACACATACACACATATATATTGTTGTATGCCTGTGAAACCTGGACAGTCTACTAGCACCATGCCAGGAAAATGAATTGCATCAATTTGAATTGTCTTAGGAAGATTCTGAGTATCACCTGGCAGGATAAGGTACCAGACACTGAGATCCTTACTTGAACTAAATTTCCAAACATTCAAACTCTGCTTCAGAGGGCACAATTCCAATGGACTGACCATGTTGTTCGAATGCAAAACATATGCTTGCCAAAAACACTATTTTTTGGAGAACTCAGCCAGGGCAAGCATTCCCATGGTCAGAAAAAGAGATACAAGGACATTCTCAAGGTCTCTCTCAGGAACTTTGGAATTGATTGTGTGACATGGGAGACACTGTCATAGGACCACTCAGCATGGTATGCCCACATCAGAGAAGGTGCTGTGTCCTATGAGCAAAACAAAATTGAAACAGCTCAAAGGAAATGCAGGCTTAGGCAAATTTAGAGAATCAAATGCTCACGTGGACTATTTGTGCCCAATCTGTGGAAGAGCATTCCGATCTCATAGTGTTCTGATCAGCCACAGGAAGACACACTGAAGCTTGACTTTAGCATAGTGATGTCATTTTGGTTCTCTTTGAGAATGAAGGACAAAAACCAACCAATATAAATGTATTCATATGCATATAGGCATACACATATGTATGTGTAGATACACAAGTATCATATAACATATACATATATACACCTACACACATATATGCATACATGTGTATGTATATGTATACTTACACAATATTGAGTTTGCACAGTTTTGTATAGCTCCAGATCTCATCTAAATCTTGTTGAGATAACATGCCGTATTGACCAGAATGTTTCTTAAAAATCATGATACTCCTCTCCGAACGTCAAGGTCACACTGCTAGTAGTAGGGAAACCATTCAGGAAATAAAAAAAGAAAGAAAAAATGCAGCTTTTTCTTCTTTCTTTCTTTTTATTTTTAAGAAAGAAAAAAGGCAAAGAGTCAAGAAAAAGAAGAAAAGATCATCTTGAGGTGATTCTGGTTTTTTTTTAAATTGGATGAAACTAGCCATTCCCCAAATGCCATAATTTCCTTACAAGAAAAAAGACCTCAACACAGTAGAGGTCAAGGCAGAGCTTAAAATGGCAACAGACTTTAGATTTCTTTTCCCGTGCTGCAAGTATGACTGGATTATATCCCTCGTGTGAGGGCACAGAGGCTTGGCTTTTAGTAGATATTTTCAGTAAAATAAGATTTTAAAAAAATGCCTCTCAGGCTATATTTTCAATCCGTGTAATTCTACTGAGAAATTCCTTTGTCACCAAGGGAGCTGGCATTTTACTCACACTGATAAAGTTTTCTACACAACACAGGAGCAACCCTTGACCCTTTGGGCAGAATAAAGATCAACTTGTTTTATATTCACCATCCCTGCTTTTCACAGTAACCTACTTCCTTGCTCTGCTTTCATTTCTCCAGCCTCCTTCATATCTGCTTTCATTTTCCTTCTTTCTCTCATTTCCAAATATGTTCCCTGCACCAATTTATTCTTAACTTTGGCTCTTTTCATTGCTTTGTTTCCTCTTTGACATCAATTCAACTCTCCCTTAATCCCCTTGTAATCTCCATATTGGAATCACTATCATCACTCCTTTCCTTTGCCAGTGTGTGTGTGTGTGTGTGT
>NW_027185798.1:53615481-53645089 GCF_028583685.1 Petaurus breviceps papuanus | reverse complement strand
TAATTAATGTGGTAATAGCTAACAGTTATATTTTGTTTACTCTGTGCCAGGCACTGTGCTAAGCATTTTACAATAATTATCATATTTGATGTTGATAATATCCTTGAGAGGTCAATACTCTTATTATCCTGTTTTACAGCTGAGGAAATTGAGGCAAACAGAGGTTAAGTGACTTGCCTAGGGTCACATCGCTAGTAAGTTTCTAAGGTCAGCTCTGGACTTAAGTTTTTCTGACTCTAGGTCTGGCATACTGTTCATTGTAATGCCTAGCTGCTGCAGTAGCAATCTTTTAAAAATACAACATGATACAGTTTTCATCTATGCTATCATTTCCCTAGAATGTCAGCCCCGCCCCCCCACCCCCCCAGCTATTCACCAATAGTTTTCCCTTGCAACAAAGCAAAGTTAAATAGAACCAGTCATCTTTTTGGCCCTATGTGACAATGAATTTCTCATTTTGTACCTATATCCTTCTTTGTTAGGGAGAGAGGCATGCTTCATCACTAGTCGTAGTTAACTGAAGTCATGATTAGTCAGAGTATTGATAAGAGTTTTGTTGTCTTTAATCTTTGCTTTCCTTTACATAATTGTGGGCTTTTCAACTTTCCATGAATTCTTCATTTACTGTTATATCATGTTCATATTCAGCAAAACAGTGCATCATATTCAAATAAGCTATCATTTGTTTGCTCATTCCTCAGTTGATGTCTCCAGATCTTTGCCATTACAAAAAGTCACATCAATCACAAACCCATCCCTATCTGTCCCCATTGTCTCCAGCTCCCTAAAACCACATCATAGTACAGAGAAAAAGATCTGCAGTCAAAATATGTAGGTTCAAACTCTAGTTCTGTATTTATTAATATGACTTTGGGCAAGACAGCTAATTTTTACAAAGTTCAGTTCTCTGGTTTATTTAAAAATAAACACATGAGTAGACACTTGGGGCCCTATTTTAGGAGTCTGCAGTCACAGAGAACCTTGAATTTGGGGTGGCCTTTAGCAGTCCTCTGGAAAACAAGACCTATGAGTTACGGGTGCTACTAGGCACTATGGTGTTGTTCTTTGACTCCTTTCTTTCTAGACTTTCCTCCTTAGGATCTGGATCCTATGGACTACAGACAGAATCTTCACCCATCCCCTAATTTTAATAACAATGATCATACCAACAACATAGTTATTAAAATATATACATGCAAATATGCATGCATGTGCATGTACATCTATGTATGCGACTGTTAAATACAAATATATATATTATATATTATGTATATATAGTTGGGTATTACATAGACATATAAAATATGTGATAAATATATATGTATCTCTGTGTACATAGTCATAGCAACATATCTATATATGTATAACTATAAATAAATTTTATATATCTCTATTTATCTATAATTTTCCTCAATGTTTTGGAAAGTTTGCAGGGCTTTAAAATTGAAATCTGAAGTTCAAGTGCCAATTCAGCTACTTACTAAGTCATTTTGATTATTATTCATACATATATTAAAAATAAACAACATATGAAGAAAGATGCTATCAGCATCCAGAGAAAGAACTGATAAATAGAAGTATGTGTAGAAGAATTTTACATATACACACATAGATGCACACACAGACATACATACTTATTTGTGTCTAATAATAGCCATCTCTAGGATGGGGTGGAGGGGAGGGAAAAAATAAATTTACAGGATAACTCATATAAATACACACACACACACTTACATACATATATATGTATGTGTGTATAATAGCAAGTTGTAAATATTAGAGTTGCATTTTCACATGTATTCATCTTTTTATTTTACTGTATTATAGATATACTTGTTTTATTCCAGATATTAAAAATAAATAAAAAGGGGGGCAGCTAGGTGGTACAGTGAGTAAAGCACCAGCCCTGGAGTCAGGAGGACCTGGGTTCGGTTCTGGCCTCAGACACTTCACACACACACACACACACACACACACACACACACACACACACAAACCTAGCAGTGTAACCTTGGACAAGTTACTTAAACCCAATTGCCCTCCAAAAGGCAATAAATAACAAACAAACAAATGAATGAATGCATAAATAAATAAATGAATGAATGAATAAGCGAGTAAGTAAATAAATAAATGAATAAATAAACAAATAAACAAACAAATAAATGAATTAATAAATAAATACATTAATACATAAATTAAGTAAATAAATAAATGAATGAATGAATAGATAGAGAGATAGATTACAAAAAACATTGACAAAATCAACAACAATACATTTAAATTATACCTTCAGTTGGGCAAAACACCTTACATATATTAAATCATTTGAAACTTACAACATCTCTGTGTCATTGCTGTTTTTAGGTGAGGATTCTGAGGCTAACAGAAATTAATTGACTTACACAGCATCACACAGAAAGTGTCTGAAGCAGGTTTTGAATCCAGATCTTCTTCACTCCAAATCCAATGATCTAATCTACTTTGCCCTCTAGTTGCCTACAAGACTTGGGCAAGTCACTTTAACACCTCTGAACCTCTGTTTCCTCTTCTACATGAAATAGAGTCAATATTTTTCTGACACAAATATTACAAGTTTGCTTTACTAAAAATGAGGTAAGAGATATGAAAAACAACTAAAACATTATCTAAATGCTCACTATTATTACTGGCATCCTTCCACAGATGGGGTACTTTAATACTTCTTCAAATTGAATGTTTAATTTCCAAGTTTATGCTGGCATAGAGTAAATTCCTGATGATCCTGCCTAGCTATAAAGATGTTCAGTGTGGATGCAATTACATATATTCATATCCATCCATCTATCCATCTATCTATCCATCTATGTATGTATGTATGTATGTATGTATGTATCTATCTATCTATCTATCTATCTATCTATCTATCTATCTATCTATCTATCTATCTATCTATTTGTAATAGACCAACCTAAGTGTGAGGAGGCTTATTCTCTAGGGAATTAATTATGCTATTATTATTTTTTTAACTTTAGTAGCTCATTAAGAGTCCTTAAGTGAAATGTTGTAAACTTCACCCATGGAGGAACTTCCCACAACAACTATGGCACTGGTTTTTAAAAGAACTTGGAGAATCAAGATGCAGAATGTTATAATGAAAAGAATTCTGGATTTGGAGTTAAAATCCCTGGGATTGATAGCTCAACCACTTGTTGAGTATGTGGGAATGTCATTTAATTTCTCTCAGTCTCAGTTTCCTCATTTATAAAATGAAGAAGTTGTGCTTTAGAGGACAATTCCTCCATTGTCTCTAAATGTATAATCTTTTTTTTTTCTTTTTGGAGGGCAATTAGGGTTAAGTGACTTGCCCAATGTCACACCGCTAGTTTTTGTGTTAAGTGTCTGAGACCAGTTTTGAACTCAGGTCCTCCTGACACCAGGGCCAGTGGTCTATTCACTGCACCACCTAGCAACCCCTTAAATATATAATCTTATGATACATTAGTGCTTTATGGCTACCAAGTGTATTAATTGCAATTGTGACCTCATTTGCCCACACAAACTTGTGAAGTAGGAAGACGAGATTGCAGGTTCACATTACCATTGAAAGTCAAATGTTTTAAAAGACTTGTCCAAATGTACACTGCTAAGAGTAGTTTCCTGGGGTCTTCTGACCCTCAGGTCAGTGCTTCTGTACTGAAAAACCAGGTTGCTTATCTGAGGTGACTTCTTATTTTTTAACTGTATTAAGAATTTTTTTTTACCAGAAAATTTTTGGAAGATATTTTTTGACCAGAAATGACATTAGCATTATAGAAATCATTCACTCAATCAACACACATTTTTTTAAAACACTCATGTGCAAGGCTTTGTGTTAGGTATTGGGGAAACAAAAAAAGATAAAAAACAGCTTCTACTCTTAAGGAACCTACAATAGAATCTTACTTCTGTTACTGTGAAGCATGTTTCTATTTATGGCTATGAAGTTGGGGCTTGAATACATAAATACATGAATACTTTAAATATAATTGTAGATCCCTAGATGGATATCAGCTATTGTTATTATTATTAGGCATTCAAGGCCCTTTTCGCTTTACCCACTCGACAAACTGAATTATTCACTCTTCCCTGATGTTTCCCATTTTGTACCTTTCTTTACAACATACTCCATTTCTTTTGGAAGAGACTTTTCTCTCATTTATGCCTGGGGAATTTGTCTTTTCCTTCTTTCCTAGACTCTCTTGTAGGTATTTCCTATACATATATTTTGTCTGTTTTTCAGTTGTTTTTATACATGTCTTATTTTCACTCTTATACTGTGAGCCTCCCTTGAGTAGGGGCTCCATCTTATTTCCTCTTTGTATCCCTGGGGCCTCACAAAATGACTTGCACATTTTTTGTTGGATGTGATAACAAATATTTGTTGAATTAATGAATGAATAAATGGGAGGATAGATGCTATTTGTGCTACAAACATTCCACTATAACTTCATGATGCAAAATAAAGAAAACTACATTGTGGTTTTGACAGCTGCACGAGCTTTCTCAACCTTTTGGACATAAGGGGTATGCCTTAGGGTGATAAAGATGAAATTGTAGTTACTACCTAGAAGAGGAAAAAAAAATATGGCAGCTGACTGCTACAACTCTGAATGTATTTTACTCTTCCACTTCCATGCTAATTGCCCAATCTTCCTGGTGTGGGCACTGAGTAATGCAAACACCCACCAGTTCCTCATATCTTTGAATAGATTTATACTGCACTATGGTCTAAAGTGAGACCACATTAGTAGAATCCTAGGGTTAGGAAATTGAAATTGACTGTTCTACACATTTTTTTTTATTAACCTGATTAATTCAAGCAGTTGTTTAACAGGTTTTATTACTGAGCAAAACTTGTCGTTTTTAAAAATCACAATACTTTGGTGGATCATTTGATTTTACATCAAGAAGATTGGAATAGCCTTATATAAATGAGGTCAATTCTACTTAAATATATTGCATATGCCATAAATAACCTGGTAGAATATGATTCTAATGCACTACAAATAATTCATATGGATATTGTAGGAATTTTCTTGAAGAGGATGGTAAATATGTATTCGAATCCAGTAGTAGTGGGTTTAAGCTTCCAAGACGTAGATTTGTAGATTGAAGAGGAAATAAATGGCAGAATTCTATTTGAGCTAGTGGACTCCATACTTTTTATTGTAGGATCTCTACCCTCTTTGTTAAACACCTGAAGGGAAAGGGAGGGAGGGAGAGAGAGAGAGAGAGAGAGAGAGAGAGAGAGAGAGAGAGAGACAGAGAGAGAGACAGAGGAAGAGACAGAGAGAGAGACAGAGAGAGAGACAGAGAGACAGAGAGCAGACAGAGACAGAGTAGACAGAGAGACACAGAGAGACAGATGGAGAGGGAGAGAGACACAGAGAGAAAGACAGAGACAGAGAGAGAGACGCAGAGATCCAGATAGAGGATAGAGACAGGAAGGATTTGCCTTGTATGTTTTATGATATCACCTGTTTTAGAATGTGTAAATATATTTGTGCAAGTTGGATAGAGGAGTATGTGTATTATAAATTGTCTAAGATTCCAAGGGCTTTACATTCATTCCAAAGAAGATTTGGTATATTCTTCCTTAAAGCTGGAGGCAAATCATCCTGGAAATGATTCATTGTCTTTGATGGTGTTTCTCATGGTAGGCATATTAATTTGGATAATCCTATGGAGAAGGGAAATACGTACTTCTAAACAGAGGTACAGAAAACTTTGTTTCTGATAGACACTTAAATAGAAGCTATGATTGTTGAGGATTATGCTTTCCACAGCTGCTTTAGTGATGGATACACTCTGGACTAAAAGTATTTTAGGATGTTATTCTGACACTGGTAAATCATGGGATAAATATGGTCGGCAACTGATCTCTTGGGGTTTATGATTAAGTGTAGAGGACAAATTGACTGTGCAGAATATAGAAAGTTGATGTTTCATTTGAACAACTTGGTGAAAACTTGAGAGAGTGATTAATGGGTAGAAGTATCTTGAATCTAAGAAAATATTTCCTTTATGCACATCAGTAGGGATTCAAATGATTCTTTTAGGCATTTTAAAAGTGTAGTTTTTTTTTTAATTATGCATGTTGGAAGACAGAATGTAAGTATCAAATCTAGAATGAACTTGGTGAGCTTTACTGAAGCTCTAAGTTCAGATGCCAATCTTCATATCAGTATTTGAAAGACTCTTAAAAGGTCCCTGGTGAATATTTGCAGCTTTTTGTTAAAATATTAAGCTCCCAGAAATTTCCATCCCTAAAAGGTTACTTCGTATTGTGGAAATAGACCACGGATTTGGCAAGGGATTGAGAATATATTTGTGAGGTTATGGAGAGGGGAGGGGGTAGGGAGAGGGAATTCCATACATTCATATCTTGTTTTGTTTATCCATTCCCATTCAAATATTTTATTCATTATAGCAACACACACATACACACATGCATACACACATATGTATCACTAGAGTCAATAAAGCTAATTAATATATTGAATGAATTGGATATATATGCATATATGTGTGTATACATGTATGCATATATATTTGTGTGTGTGTTAGCCTATAAACAATTCAGTGCCCCAGATATGCCTCTGGAAAGGACTAGGTAGTATATTTTCATATGTGTTATTTCTGCCTAAACTTGTAATGTTGTAATATTCCTTTTTGATTATTTAGGGTTATTATTCTATTGTTGGTTACTTTATTTTTATTAGCATGAAAGGATTTCCATGATTCTTTGGATTCATGATGTATGCTTTTTTTTTCTTACAGCACAATAGTATTCCATTATGTACACATATATAACATGTTGTTTTCCTTTCTGACTGATGGGTAGCTACTTTGTTTCCAATTCTTTGCTACCATGAGAATTTTTCCTACAAATATTGTTTTGAATATAGAGTCTTTATATTTTTCAGTGATCTTCCTGCATACATGCCAAGCAGTAGAATCTTTGGGTGAAAAGTAACGGAAATTTTGGGTACTTTACTTAATTCCCAATTTCTTCCCAGAATGGGTGTACTAATTTGCAATATTGCCATCTATTTATTTCTTTAAATCTCTTTTGGTTTGTGTATTGGAACTGGTCTCTTTGGATAAATTCCATTTTTTTCCTCCTTGTTATTTTTTTCTTTTTAGAATGTCTTTAGAATATTTTCACAATGTCATTCTTAAGCATCTCCTAGCCTTTCTGGTCTGACTTCCCCTAAAACATTTTACTCTATTTTATCCTATCTATATATACATTTTTCTCTGAACACCTTGAAATCTACTTTCCCAAAATCTAAGGCTCATGTCACACTATGTCCCAACTTTCTCTCATTCTCTGTCAAAAACTCTAAGATGAATAAATTGTTTCTTACCAGGGTTACCAAAATTTCTGTCACAGAAGCAATTTCCTTCCTGTTAGTAAAAATAAGATCTAGAACATTTCCTCTTACTGATTCCCTTACCTTTTGAAGGATGAAATTATCACTACAGCAAGTCAAAATGTTATTAGTTTCTCAGTCAAAATTATTTGCATCAACTTGATTCAAATAAGCTAAGCGGTTTGAGCCAGAAACTAGTAAAGTCCCAGAAACAGCATATAAGTGAGGGTAAAGGGTACTTTGTAGCCTTAGTGATTTTATATAATTCCCCTTTCCAGAAAAGAGATACAAAGATCATGGTCTTATCGCTATTGTAAGTAACATCCTCTAATTAATATAATAAAATGTAATTTAGGACGTTAATGGGAAAGCAAAAGAGTTAAAATAATTTTCTGAGTTTATATTTTAATTATGGATCAGAGGAATACTCTAGAAGTCTTAAGGTAATTTACAAGATCACAGAACTTAGAATAAAGAAGGAGCTTAGAGATCATTTACCAAAATAAAGGTGGCTAGAGAGCACTGAGTGGACCTGGAGTTAGGAATCTATCAATCAATAAACATTTATTAAGTACCTACTATGTAAACAGGCACTGTGCTAAGTTCTGGGTATATAAAAAGAGGCAAAGGATAGTCATTGTCCTCAAGGAGCTTATGATCTAGGAAGACATGAATTCAGATCTGACTTCATATACATACTGTGTGGCTCTGGGCAACTCACTTAACCTCTGTTTGCCTAAGTTTCCTCATCTATAAATGGAGATAATCATAGAACTTGCCTCCCAGGGTTCTTATGAGGATAAAATAAAATATGTTTGTAAAATGCCTAGGACAGTACTTGGCACATGGTAAGAACTATATAAATGTTAGTGTTATGGGAATGGGAATTAAAGTTCTTCCCTGCCCCTAGGCTCTTTGATAGGCTTAAGTGCACCTGTAGCCTGTGGCAGGAGACTTGGTTTTCAAGAATGACCAAACTTGGTTGCTTTATGATTGGACAGTGGGTCTAGAGTATTGTTACATTCTCTGAGACAGGAGAAGGCTATATATACCCTGATGTGATGCTTTGCTTTGGGGATCGCTTTGAGAAGTATTGTGTGATTTGACCAGATGAGATTCTGGGCAGAGGTTGAGCACCACCCCCACCCCCCTGCTTTGAAAACCCAGATGCTAGTGCTTCCCTCTCTGTTAACTGACTAGGTATGAAACTGGGTCACTAGGTAGGACTAGGTCAGCCACTTGGAAGCCTGTCTGCTGATTTGGTTCTCGTCTGCTTGTAAACTCTGTATTCTCTGAAGTTCGGGGTGCTGACCTTTTTCCCCTGAACTAGGTAAATGACATATGTTTGATTAAAGCAAGATTGTTAACCCATTTTGAGTTGCTTTCCTTTAGAAAAGCAGATCCAAGAACCTGTGTTGGCAGCCATCCTAGGGATGCTAGGGTGCTTGCTACCACAGCTAGTAGCTTAGTAGTAGTGGTGGTAGCAGTAGTATTGTTGTTTCTGATATTATTATCGTTATTAAACTCACCTCATTTTTCCAAATGAGACAATTGAGTTACCTTTAGATTGTGACTTTCCCAATGTGATATACTTATTATAAGAGATATTTTTAATGTCTTCAATATATACTCCTGAGAGGAATTTTAGAGGTTATCAAATTCAATCTATCATCTTAAAAAAGAAATAGGAATTCAACCTCTCATTTCATTGATAGAAGGAATTCACAGGTGAGGACTCTCCCCTTATTGTTGTTCATTCTTAATTCTTGAATAGGAAAGTTGCCTAGTACACTGCTTAAGCAGTTAGGACATACAGTGGAGAGAGTCCTAGGCCTGGAGTCAGGAAGACTCATCTTCTTCATTTCAAATTTGGCCTCAGACACTTAATAGCTGTGTGACTTTGGGCAGTCCATTTAACCCTTTTTGCCTCAGTTTCTCATCTGTGAAATGAGCTGGAAAAGTAATTTGCAAACCAGTCTAGTATCTTTGCAAAGGAAATAAGAACTTTATAAAATTTGACTGAGTTGGTTCAAAAGGCAGTAGAATTTACCTGGATAGAAATCTTCAACTGAAGGCTATATGCAAAGTAATGGAAAAAGTATAGCCATGTTTCTTAAGCAAGCATGGTATTGATTAAGTGGACCCTGAGTTTCCTTCCAAAGCTGAGATTCCATAACTGTGTGATCCTCTAGAGTGTAGTAGCAAATCTCACCAGGCATCTAGTAGTAATGGAAAGATTCTGTGTTTCTGAGAAAAGCAAGCAAAATTAACAGGCTAATTGCTGGAGCTTACTGTTAAATTTTCAAATTTTCAGTATGATCAATTACACTTTGGAAATTGGCAAGGATTTAATTTATTGTTTTGTTTGCTGGTTGGAATAATGCAAATTATATTTAGTAGTGTGCTGTACATAGTTTTTTTCCCCCCACCTGAGAGTCACTTGTCATACACTGAGCAGCATATCCTTGATCTATGGTACATATTATTAAGTTTTGTCAAAAATGTCCTGCTAATGTGTCGCTAGTGGTGTGATGTGTTGGTGACTAACCAGCTCTCAGAGGGGGAAATATACGGACAACACATTTTAAAATTTCATCTTCATACTTAATATTTTCTTCTTTACTTAACTCTAGAAAACTAACAAAACAATTAAGCAAGTCCTGATTTATGGCATTTGCCAAATTTTATTGGGCTAAACTGTGAGAGAAGTATGTGGAGTTCACCTGAGCATGTCACTACCCTATATATCTCCAAGATACATAGACACAAAATACAATCCTAAGGAAGAGTAGCAAAAGAGAAGGGAGGAAGTATGTTTTCAGGGACACAGCAGGAGACTGACAGCTAAGAGCCTAGGATTTTAACATAACAAGCTAGTTGGTCAATGAAAAATCTCTTCTGTTGCAACTCTAAGGTCATAGAATTCATGTCTAGAAGAGGCCCTGTAGATCCTCTATTAATCCTATAATTTTGCTTATTAGGGGCCTTCTTTTTGCTTCCATTCCTTGCCTGCCAAATAAAAAGGTAACGCACTGAAGCAGCCTTGCTAATGTCAATGAATGTGAATTTTCAGCAATCAATTTCAGCAAGCATTTATTAAGCAGTTTACTCTGAACTGGGCCTGAGTAGGGTCAGTCCCCTGGGAGTTTATGTTCAATATTGGAACAAAAAGAGGCACATCTGTGTTATTCAACAGTTAACAAAAGACAATTTACTTAGCCATAGCAGAAGGATATTTGACAAGGATAGCCACTGAGAAATATTGAGTTGATTCATTTGTGGGAAGTTCCCTTGTCTAAGATAACAATGATGATCCATTAGGCAAACCTCCTAGCCCCATTTGCACCCAGGTCGTTGGGGCTTCTTTGTACTAAGGCAATGAGTAAGTGACATCAACAATGACATCAACCAATCATAGCTTGAGGAATATCTTCATAAATTTTAAAGGAAAAACTATTCTGCATGGGAAGTAGAATTAAGCAAGACATTTTTTCTTCCCACACAGCTACTATGAGACAGGTACTCTATTGAGCATTGGAAATGCAAGGAAAAATGAAGAAGTTCTTAACAGGAGAGGTGGCATTATATATATATATATATATATATATATATATATATATATATATATATGTAAATATTAATCATATATGAAATATCCATAAGGAAAGGGATCCTTGTGGTGAAGGGAGGCAATGAGTTTGGGGTGGTGGAGGTATAGGATATGAAAGTTCTCATGTCAAAGTTGATTTGTGAAACTGTCTTGAAGGAAACCGGGATTAAAAAACAGATCTGGGAAAGTAAAACATTCCACACATGTGACGTAGTGTAAATGTGTTCAGAGCTGGAAGACAAACATTCGTTATTAATAGCAAAAAGGCCAGATTAGCTATATCATAGAGCCTGTGAGGACAAAAGTATATAATAAAACAGGTAAGGAAAGACAGGGTCAGATTACAAACAGGAGTAAATTCCAAACAGAGGAACTAGTATTAGAAGTTAGAGGAGACAAGAAATGAGTAGCATTTATTTAGAAGGCAAGTGTTATGATGAGGCCTGTTCAATAGTGATATTGCTTGGAAAAACACTGTGATGGATGGAATGGAATGGGGAGATTCTTGAGGAATGGAGACCAATGTTCATGTTATTACAATAGTATAAGTGAGAGATGATGACCTAACAAAGGATGTGTCTTTGTGAGTACAAGGACAGGGACATATATCTTTGGAGGAAGAAATATCAAGATATGGTGATTATTTCATTGATTTGGTAGGTAGGGTGAGTCAGTCAGGAGTCAAAGATGTTATGAAGTTGTGGAATTAGGTGATGATGGTAACCTCAATACATAGAGGCACTCTTAGAAGTGGGATTGCACTGGGAAAAAGATGAAGGGATAGGAGGAATAGGGGAAATGATCTCACATAAAAGAGGCATGAAAGAAAACTTTACGATGGAGTGGATGATGGGGGAGGGGATGCGCAATGCTTGAACTTTACTCTCATTAGAATTAGCTCAAAGAGGGAAGAACATATATACTCAGATAGGTATAGGAATCTATTGTACTTTACAGGAAAGTAGTAGGGAAATTGATCAAATGAAAAAAAAAACAAGAAAACAATTTCTTAAAAAAGTAGAATTGACCAAATGAAAAAGGAGGTACAAAAGCTAATTGAAGAAAATGATTCCTTAAAAATTAGAATTGGGGGTGGCCAGGTAGCACAGAGAGTAAGAGCACCAGCTCCAGTGTCAGGACGACCTGGAGGTCGAATCCCAGCCTCAGACACTTAGCACCCACCCAGAAACACCTGGCCATGTAACCTTGAGCAAGTTACTTAACCCCAATTGCTTAGGGGTGGCCAGGTGGCTCAGGGAGTAAGAGCACCGGCTCCAGTGTTGGGATGACCTGGAGATCGAATCACGGGCTTGGACACTCAGCACCACACCCAGAAATAACTGGCCTTGAGCAAGTTACTTAACCCTGATTGCTTAAAAAAAAAATTAGAATTGGGTAAATGGAAGTGGAGATCTCTGAGAGACACAGTCAGTCAAAAAATTAAAGAATAAAAAAAGTAGAAAAACAATTGACCTAGAAAATAGATCCAGCTACTAGAAAATGCCATATTAAAAGGATGAATGAAATTTAAAACAGGAAAAAGAAAATAGGTCCAGGAGAGATAATTTAAGAATTATGGTACTGGCTGAAAGCCATCATCAAAAAAAAAAAAAGAGCTTGGACAGAATCTTTCAATTAATTATCAAGGAAAACTGCCATGATTTCTTAGAATCAAAGGGTAAAATAAACATTGAAATAATACACCAATCATCTGAAAAAAAAAATCCCAAAATGAAAACCCCAAGGAATATTGTAGCCAAATTCCAGAATTATCAGGTCAAGGAGAAAATACAGCAAGAAGCCAAAAAGAAACAATTCAAATATCATGAAGCCAGAGTCAGGATTACATAGGATTTAGCAGCTTCTGTATTAAAAGACTGGAGGACTTGGAATATCATATTGTGGAAAGCAAAGGAGCTTGTATTACAAGCAAGAATGAATAACACAGCAAAATTGAGCATAGCCTTTCAGGGGAAAAGATGAACATTCAGACTTTTAAACTTTCCTGACAAAAAGACCAGAGCTGAACAGAAAATTCGATCTTCAAATATGAGATTCAAGTGAAGCATGAAAAGTTAAATGGGAAAGAAAACAACATTTTATGCAACGAGGTTAAACCAATTGCAGTAATATACAGGAAGATGATATTTGTAACTTTGAGAACTGTATCTCTATTAGGGCAATTAGAAATTGAACAAGCTATCAATGAACTTCCTAAGGAAAAATCTCCAGGCCCAGATGGATTTATTTACAAGTGAATTCTACCAAACATTTAAAGGATATTTAATTCTATACTACATAAATTATTTACAAAAATAGGTGTTAGGGCAGCTAGATGGCACAGTGAATAGAGCACCAGCCATAGAGTCAGGAGGACCTGAGTTCAAATCCTGCCTCAGACACTTGACATTTAACTTGTGTGTGACCTTGGGAAAATCACTTAACCCCAATTGCCTTGCTTTCCCCCCTCCAAAAAACAAACAACAGCAAAAGTAAACAAATAAACAAGAAAAATAGGTGAAGAGTCAGTCCTACCAAATTCTTTTCATGAAACAAATATTGGTGCTGTTATCTAAAGAAATGCCCAAACAGAGAAAATTATAGATAGATTTCCCTAATGAATATCGATGCAAAAAATTTTAAATAAAGTATTAGGAAATAGTTTACAGCAATTTATGAATGAGAAAATGCATTATGACCAGGTGGGATTTATGCTAGGAATGCAAGATTGGTTTGATTTTAGGAAAACTATCAGTATAATTAGCCCTATATTCATAGCAACATCCTTAGGCAAAATTATATATATATATATATATATATATATACCAAAAGGTGCATAGATATATCACTGCATTCAGTAACATTCCCCAAAATACTTGTTTATGCAATTAGGGGGTCCCAGTCTAGGGCCTCTCCTAGCACAATACATCTTTAAGGGGTAGCAGAAAGTATAAACACCATTTACCCCTAACTCACAGTTAAGTCACAATCTCCTCAATCAACACACAGTGTCCAAATAAAGTCTTCTCTCATCTTGACTCGAGGCTGACTTCCAAACTGCATGGCTCTTCCTCTGTGGGCTGAAGGCTCCCGCCTCTCACCTGGATTCATATGTAGGCAGCTCTCTGTTTCTGCTCCTTGTCTTAGCTCTCAGAGACTGCAAGGAAATACTCAATCAAAGGCACTTGATTGGCTAAAACTAAATCCAGAAAAACAGGAAAAAAATCATACTTTGCTTGCTGTTACACCCTATCAATAACAAAACTAAAAGAAATTATATAATTTTGACATAACAGAAACCATATGATTATCTCAAAAGATGCAGAAAAAAAAACTTTTGACAAATACAGCATATGTTCCTATTAAAAACATTAGAGAATATAGGAATGAATGAAATTTTCCTTAAAAATATTAGTATCTATCTAAAACCATCAGCAAACATTATGCACAATGAGTATGTTAGAAACTTTACCAATAAAATCTGGGAAGAAACAAGGATGCCCCTTAACACTGTTATTCAGTATTATACTAGAATGTTAGGTTTTGCAATGAGGGAAAAAAGAAATGAAGGAATTAGAAAAGGTAATGAAGAAAAAAAATTGTCATTCTTTATAGATGATATAATGGTATACTTAGAGAATCAACTAAAAAAACTATTTAAAATAAATAACGACTTTAGCAAAGTTGCGGGATATTAAATAAGCCCACATAAAACATTGACATTTCTACATAATTTAGCAAAGCCCAGAAGCAAGTATTAGAAAGAGAAATTCAATTTAAAATAATTGTAGGCAATATAAAAAATTTGGGAGTCTACCTGCCAAGACAAACCCAGGAACTATATGAACACCATTACAAAACCTTTTTCTCTCAAATAAAGTCGAATCTAAGCAATGGAAAAAATATTAATTATTCATGGGTAGGCTAAGTAACAGAATAAAAAAGACAATTCTACCTAAATTAATTATTCAATGAATACCAATTTTACTTCCCAAAAATTATTTTATAGAGCTAAAAAAATAACAAAATTCATCTGGAAGAGGAAATGATCAAGAATATCAAAGGCATTAATAAAAAAAAAAAAGAAAAGAAAAGGAAGGTGGCCTAGCCATACCAGATCTAAATCTATATTAAAAAGCTCCAGTCATCAAAACTATTTGATACTGGCTAAGAAATAGTGGTGGATCAGTTGAATATGTTAGGTACACAAGACATAGAAGTAAATGACTACAATAATTATCATTTGATCAACTGAAAGACTCCAGCTTCTGGGATACAAACTCACTATTTGACAAAAACTGGTAGGAAAACTGGAAAATAGAATGGCAGAAACTAGGAATAGACCAACATCTAATAACCTATACAAAGATAAGGTCAAAATGGTCACTTGCTTTTGATGTAAAAGGTGATACCATAAGCAACTTAGAAGAGCAAGCAATAGTTTACCTGTCAGATCTATGGAGAAGGGAAGAATTTATGAACAAATGAGATAGAGAATGTTATGAAATGCAAAACAGATAATTTTGATCACATCAAATTAAAAAGGTTTTGCATAAAACTGGTACAACTAATATTAGAAGAAAAGCAGAAATGTTGGAAACTTTTTTTACAGCAAGTATCTTGGGTTAAGGCCTCATTGTTCATTCCTTATTTGATAAATGGTGAAAAGATAGGAATGGGCAATTTTCAGATGAAGAAATTAAAATTATCTATGAAATTTTATGGTGAAAATGAAAATATTGCTCTAAATGAAAATGCTCTAAATCACTATTGATTAGACAAATGCAAATTAAAGCAACTCTGAGGTAACACATTATACCTATCAGATTGGCTAGAGTGACAAAAAAGGAAAATTATAAATATTGGAACTGTGGGAAAATTAGAATGATAATGCATTGTTGGTGGAATTGTGAACTGATCCAACCATTCTGGAGAACAAATTGGAACTACTCCCACAGGGCAAGCAAACTGTGCATACCCTTTGATCCAATAATACCACTACCAGATCTGTATCCCAAAGAGATCATAAAAAAGGGAAAAGGACCCCTGTGTACAAAAATATTTATAGCAGCATTTTTTTGTAGTGGTCAAGAATTGAAAATTGAGAGGATTCCTATTAATTGGGGAATGGCTGAACAAGTTGTAGTATATGAATATAATGGAATACTATTGTGCTATAAAAAATGAAAAACAAGTAGGTTTCAGAAATACCTGCTAAGACTTGCATGAACTGATGCTGGGTGAAGTACATAGAACTAGTAGAACATTTTACACAGCAATAGCAATATTGTGTGATGATTAACTCTGATAGACTTAATTCTTCTCAGAAATATGATGATCTAAGACAATTCCAAAAGACACGTGATGGAAAATCATAACCACATACATAGAAAGAACTATGGAGTCTGAATGCAGTTTAAAGCATGGCATTGGTGCTTTTTTTTCTTTCTTTTGCCTTTCCCATTTGTTCTGAGTCTTCTTTTACAATATGACTAATGTGGAAATATATTTAATATGATTATAAATGTATAACCTGTACCACATTGCTTGCTGTCTTGGAGAAGGGGGAAGGCTAGGAAGGAAAAAAATAATTGGGACTGAAAATCTTATAAAAGTTAAGTGTTGAAATTCATCTTTACATGTAATTGGAAAAATATATTAAGTGGGACGTAAAAGATGTAAAATGTATGGGCTTTGGATGACTATCTACTTCTGCAGGCCACCACAGTTATTTGTAAGGTGCATTACATAATTTTTTTGTCATTTTTGATCATGAAGAGAAGTGTTTCAGATTTCCTGTTACACATCATCAACAAAGCACGATAATAATTCTTCGAGGAATCTTCAGGTTCTTAAAGAAGTAATGAATTGTCTCAAATATTATTTGTCTCAAATATAAATTTGTCATCATTGGATTTCTTCATAAAGAACCTGAATGATACTTGTAAGAAGGTATTGTTCAGTGCATTCCTATTCATTTATGCATGAGATTGGATGATGCTTGAAGTCATTTTCAATTTTGATAGTCTATCTCTGTGGCATATCCTCAAATACTAATGAATTTATTTTTAATTAATGCCTAATATAAACCTAATAACTGTTATAAAACCTCTCTATGCATTGATATTAAAACAACAACAACAAGGAAATGAAGCTGAATTATCTTGGTCTAGATGAACCCTTGCTCTTTCAGAGTAATCACAGATTCTTAATCTAAATGTTCACAGAACATCCCTTTCATGTTGTGTTCTTGATTTTTAGCATGTGTAGAAATCAAGGTTACTAGCTTATTATTTTTAAAAATTTTATCATTTTTATTTACAACTTTTATGTCTTTACTTCTATAGCACTCATTCAGAAGGCAAGGAATATAATACTCATTATGCATATGAAATCATGAAAAACAAATTTCTGTATTAGTCATGTAAAAAAAAGAACCAAAACACATTTCAATCTAACCTCTATGTCCACCAGTACTCTGTCTGGAGGTGGATAGCATTTTAACTCATAAAATGGAACTGTGGTGGATCATTGTATTGGTGAAATTTAAACTAAGTTTTTCATGCATGATTATCTTTAAGATATTTCTGTTACTGTGTACAATGTTCTCTTGGCTCTGCTGAATTCATTTTGCATCATTTCATAGGAGTTTTCCCCAATTTTTCCAAACCTTTTGCTTCATCATTTCTTATATCACAATATTCTTATATCACAGTATTCCATAATATTCCTATCTCATAACTTCTTCAACCATTCCTCAGTTGATGGGCATCCCTTTCCTTTACAATTTTTGCTCCCACAAAAGGGCTGCTATAAATATTTTTTGTGCATTAATATGCCATCTTCCTTTTTATTTTATCTCTTTGAGATATAGACCTAGTAGTAATATTACTTAGTAAAAAGCAATGCAGAGTTTTATGGTCATTTGGGCAAAGTTCCAAATTATCCTCCAGAATATTTGGAAAAGTTCACAGTTCTACTAACAGTATATTAGAATATCTACTTTTCCACATCCCCTTCAGCATTTATCATTTTCTTTTTCTCTCATGCTAGTCAATCTGATGGGTTTGAAATAGTGTTTCAGAGTTCCTCTAATTTGTATTTATTTGATTATTAGTGATTTGGTGCATTTTATAGGACTATTGGCAACTGATTTCTCCCCCTGAAAACTATTAATATTCCCATTTATCAATTTGGAAATGGCTTTTATTTTTACAAATTTGACTCAATCGACTCATATTTGAGAAATAAGAGCTTTAACCAGATTAATTTACAATAATTTTCATCCCACTTTTTTTTCCTGTTTATCTTCTCCTTTTGGGTGTACTGCTTTTATTTGCACAAAATCTTTTCGCTATGTCATCAAAATTATTTGTCTTACCTCTTGTGAACCTTTCTATTCCTTTTTAGGTTACAAACTATTCTGCTGTCCATAGATCTGACAGGAAAATTTCTTTCATGTCCTCCTAATTTCTTTATGATAATACCCTTTCTGTCTAAGTCATATCTAAAACATTTTGAGCTTATTTTGGTATATGGTGTGAGATGTTGATCTGTGCCTAGTTTCTGCCAGACAGCCTTCTAGTTTTCCCAGTCCTTCTGTATACTGTTCCATTGATCAACCACACTGTTTCTTGGATAGCACCACATTGTTTAGATGAGTATTGTTTGCAACATAGTTATAATGTCCAATTATTTAATCTGTATTTGTGTGGAATGTTTTATATTTATGTATGTATAGTTTCCATGTGTGTCTTAATAATTAGAATCCCAACTATCTAATATTATCTTTAATTATTTTATTTTAAATGGAATTTTTCCCTGTGAAATTTTGTTTAAAAGTTGTATGTATGTATATATATACATATATACACACATACATACATACAATATACATATAAATATATACACGAATATGTTTTAATGATTTCTATATGTTTATTTTATATACTATAATTTTGCTAAGGTTATTAGTTGTATTGAGAAGTTTTTAGCTGACTCTCTAGGGCTCTTTAAGAATATCATCCTTTCATCTGCAAAATGCCATAACATTTCCCTGTTTAACCTTTAACCTTTCTGTCCAGTTCTTATCTTATTGCAGTAGCTAGCATTTGACATTGAATAATAAATTGAATAAAAATTGAATAATAAAGGTGATAATGGACATCCTTATTTCATCCCTAATCATATTAGAAAGAGTTCTGGTTTAATGCTTAGGTAAAATGTTCTATAGTTTTCTTTTTCTGTTTTTACGCTTTCTGACTTAGGTTTCAAAATCACAATTTTGTCATTGATGGATTTGGGTAGGATTTCATCTTTACTCATTTTTTCAAACAGTTTATACTGTGCTAGAATTAATTTTTTAAAAAATATTTGGTAGCATTTACTTGTAAATCCTACTGGTTCTGGATTGTTTTTTTCCCTTCTTCCACTAAGGAGCTCATTTATTTATAATTAACCTTCTTTTTCTAAGAAAAGGTTATTTAAATGTTCTATTTCTTCTATTAATCTGGGTAATTTATATTTTTTAAATTTTCTTATGCTTCAATTATGTTGTCAGTTTTCTTGGCATAAAGTTGGACAGAATAGTTCCTAATATTTATTTTAATTTCATCTTCATTGGTTGTCCGTTCATGCTTTTCATTTTTGATGGTGTTAAATTGGTTTTCTTCTTTCTTTTTAAAAATATATTTAAATAATTTTAATCTATTTCATTTTGCTTTTTCATAAAACCAGTTCCTACTTCTATTTATTAGTTCATTTTAACTTTCAATTTTATTAATCTCTCCTTTAATTTCCAAGATTCCTATTAGCATTTAATTCACTGTTTTCTATTTGTTCTTTTTCTAGAATTCTTTTATTTGAATTTCCAATTCATTAATCTCCTCTTTCTCCATTTTATTGATGTAAGCATTTAGAGATATACATTTTTCTAATAGCTTTTCCTATAACCCAGAAATTTTTAGTATGTTGTCTCATTGTCACTGCATTTAATGAAATTATTGATTGTTTCTATGATTTTTTTTTTGACCCACTCTTTCCTCAGGTTCATATTATGGAGTTTCTGATTAATTTTTAATCTGTCTCATACTTTTAAGAATCTACCCTTCTGCTTTTAAAAATCTCTATTTTCCCATTTTGCAGTATATTTCACATCTAATATAGTGTTTTGTATTCTTAGTGTGTTTGTTCATTATTGTCTATTAGACTAGAAATTTCATGTGTGAATCATTGTAAAAGACAAGAAAATTTGGTGGAAAAAATGCGCTATTTGATATGAAAAGAGACCCAGGTTTGAATATAATTTGAGGTCAGATGATTTTTAGAAGTATTGCTATGGCAAATCTTTTAACTCATTTAATCCTTAGCTTTCTCATCTACAAAATGAGAATAATTATAGTGTCATTCTCTCAAGCTCATTGTGAGAAACAAATAAAACAACATCTATATTTATATTTATATCTACATGAAAAGTATCTTGTAAATATTAATGCATAATGATCAATTAGAAACAATACTGAGACAAGTTATAATCAAACTATTATTCCTTTATATTTAATATTCTACAGGCTATTACATAGGCATATATTTGTTTTTTGGTATTTGAATAAAAGAGAATATCAGTTCTTCCTCTGTGGCCTTATTGAGAGCCTCTACTATCCTAACTGCTAGAGTAGCAGTCAGGATAATGGAAATGTTTTGTTCTGTTGTATGTGATTTTCATCTCCTCAGCTGAGTCTCTATACTTTGCAGGTTTTCATCCCAGGAAATTGGAGATTATGAGCATATGATTTGGTGACATATATTGATATATTACATTGTTATGATTCAGCAAATGTCTGGGGGATTGTAGATCACAGGTTAGTCTATTAAAATCATCTTGTTTCAGTTTACTTTAGTGATTGAATTCTTTGTTTCACCTGGATATTTCAAGGTCTCTACGATTAGACTGGGGATTTGTCATCTGTCAATTTGCTCAATCAACATACATTTTTTTAAACATCTATGTCTACCCGGTCTCAGGTACTGTGCTAAGCAATGGAGATACAAAAAGCAAGAAAGACAAAAGACTGTCCCCATCCTAAAGGAGCTTAAAATCTAATGGGGAATTGCAGAACAGAAAAAAGGGACTGAAAAGCCAGGGATTAGATTGTAACTGGGGGTAAGGAGAGGGAAACAGGGTATGTAGCACTGGAACATGATAACTATAACTACGTGGGAAATTTCTCAGAAAGTCACTAGCTTTCATTAGCTCCAACCTAATTCTGAAGGAATGATTCTCTTCATTGAGCTTTTGAAATTCTTTTTCCATCTGGCAAATTCAGCTTTTTAAGTCATTCTTCTCCTCGTTGCCTTTTTGAACCTCTTTTGCCATTCAAGTTAGTCTATTTTTAAGGTATTACTTTCTTCAGTCAGGTTGTTGATTCTCATTTCACAATTTTCTTGCATCATTCTCATTTCTCTTCCCAATTTTTCCTCCGTTTCTCTTATTTGGTTTTCAAAATCCTTCTTAAGCTCCTCTATGACCTGTAATCAGTTAATATGTTTCTTAAAAGCTTTTGGTGAAGGAGTTCTGACTCCTCTGTCTTCTTCCTGTTCCATACTTTGATCCTTTTTGTCCCCAAAATGGGAGTCTAATGTCGGATTGGTCTGCCTACTTTTCTTCCTTTGCTTGCTCATGTTGTCACTCAATTACTTGACTTTTGAGCTTTTTGACACAGTAGAACACTGCTACCAGAAAGGGGAACTTTGTCCCAAATTGCTGGGGTTTTCACAGCTGCTGGAAGTATTAGTTGGGTGGCCTTTCTGAAGCCTCCACATGCTCTGGCAAACTGGTCATACATTCTAGGCCCTCCACTCTAGACAGCAATACATATCCAAGCAGTTTAAAGCAAGAGCAATTACCCCTCAGAATGATTGCTTGATCCCCCTACAATCTGCAGACCAGGGACTCTGAAGCAGTCATGTGGTGGCAGCTACAGGGCTGATGTGCCTCATCCACTTCTCCCTCTAGGAAGTAAAGGCCTGACCACACTCCCAAACTCCCTGTTCTCAAAGTCCACCCTGCACTGACCTCTCACTTTGTCCTAACATCTATGGGTTGATAATTCTGGAAAGCACCACAGCTTCTGGTGATGTGAAGTCCCTCAAGCTGGCAGCAGGTTGTGGCTGCCCTGAGGCTAAAATCTCAGACTCCCGCAGGGCGCTCAACTCCCAGAGTGCTGCACTGGTCCCTTCCTGCTGGCTTGCCAGACTGTCTTCAGAGGGAAGTTAGTTTCTCTCTGTCATTTTGTGGGTTCTGTAGCTCCAAAGTTTTTTTAGACTCATCTTTTACATGAATTAGAGGAGGTAGGAGTGAGAGCCATGTGGAAGTCCTGTTTCTACTCCGCCATCTTGACCTTATAATGTCATTTGGACTGCTTTCCTAAAAAAAAGTAATCCAACTTATGTTTATTTACATTTATGAATGTATAGATGTAAACTTATGCATACATTCACATATTTATGTTCTGTATATATATATATATATTCATATATCTTCATATCTTCTTTCTAGTATACTATTTGATCATTAATACTTTATGATATAAGTCCATGGTTGAAATAAGTGACTTTATTATGATTTGGGGGAATCATTTTTCTGACAATATATCACCTAACATTTGATTCCCTATGGTATAGGAAGAGTTGTAAAATGAATAGTTAATCTATCCAGTATTTCATCATTATATGTAATAAATTATTAAATGTTTTAGTTAGAACTATAGTATGACATTTCCACCCATTTCACCCTTTCCATTCTTATAGAAATACCAAAGATAAGAAAACATGCATAAGTTTCTGAGCTTGCCTTACCTTTGACCTTGCCTTAAGTATTCATCCAAATTTCTTCTGAATTTTTTTCCAATACGTGCATTCCAATCAAGTCTTGTTGAACTCCTGACTGTCCCATAGGTATATTCAATTCTTAGTTATGTTATTTTAACTTTTTCATGTTTTTTTTAACCATTTGAAATTCCTATAATTCCTTTCTATAGTTATCTTAATCCTACCATTAATTCAAAAATAGGTAGTTGGGTTGATAGATAGATAGATGAGGGTAGATAGATAGATAGATAGATAGATAGATAGATAGATAGATAGATAGATAGATAGACAGAATGAGCCAATATAATAAAAATGACAATACTACCTAAGAAAGATGGAAATATGGAGAAGAGTGATAGAGAACCAGAGACATAGACTGACAGACAGTTATAGGTATAAAAAAAATAAATGCTTATTCTGTGACAGGCACTATACTAAATTATGGGAGTACAGAAACGTACAAAAATTAAGACAGGTACTCCTTTCAGGGAACTTAAATTTTTATAGGAAGAAGTAAAACAAAGAACTGTTCTTTGTTTGAGCAAAAACTCATTTGTTGAAAAAATGGCGAGATTTGGGGATATTCCATAAGCCTGTTTAAAGAATGAACTTTGTGTAAGTAAGTCATAGGGGAAATATTTGGAAAAACAAATGGGGATAGGTTGTGAAGGGCCTTAAATGTCAGGATAATAGAATCAAAAAATTATTACATAAGAGTTGACAGAAACCTTAGAGGTCATCAGTTCCATCACATTGTTTTAGAGATGAAGGAACTGAAACTCAGAGATGTAAAATAACTTGCCCAAGAAACTAGAGAAAATGAGGATAGGGAGCATAGAAGAGTCATACTTCAGATACTAACATGAAAGTAAATGTGTTCACATTATGGTTTTTGTTTTCTTTTAGAAAATTTATGGTAATTATCCCCTGTAATGGGAATGCAAATTTTAAGATCTTCCCTGCCCCTAGGCTAAAGTGCACCTGGAGCCTGGGGTGGGAGGCTTGTTTTTCAGTAGATAGTTCTTGATTGGCCAGTGAGTCAATAATGTTGCTACATTCTCTGAGCCAGGAGAAGGCTATATAAGCCCTGATGTGTAGCTTTGTTTTGGGGCTCACTTTGAGAAGTGTTCTGTGATTTGATCAGATGAAACTCTGGGAAGCCGGTTGTTGAGAGCCCCCCTCCCACCCTCCCCGGCTTTGAAAATCTCAGATGTTGATTTGGTATGGATGTAATGGTTGGACAGTTTGGAAACTGTCTACTTGATCTCTTTCTCTTTCTTGACAATTCTGTCTGTATATTCTGAAGTTCAGGGTGCTAACCTTTTTCCCCTGAACTAGGTAAATGATACATATGTTTGACTGATTAAAGTAAGCTTGTTACCCATTTTGAGTTGCTTTCCTTTATCAAAGCAGATCTAAGAACCTGTGTTGGCAGCAACCCTGGGGACGCTGGGGTGTTTGCCGCTACATCCCCCCCAAAATGTTCTAAAGCATTCATTAAATACCCGATTTCAAGTGCCAGGTATCATATAATGTAGATTGCAAACAAGAAAAAAAAACTAGCTGCAGAGAAGCGTGGTACACATACAAATATAAAAATAGAAATGTAAGAAAATAATGCAAATCTTTTCATGAGCATACAGATTTAGTGTCAAGAAGTGCCTTTGTCTATATGAGAAGAGTTTCTGTAATTCTGTGGCCAGGGAAGGGGAGCTGGAGAGGAAGTATTGAAATCTTCAATTCTTGTCCATTAAAGTCCAGGATGCATTATGATTATGATGATGATATGATATGATATAATTAATATACTATAACATAATATAATATAACAGGATGTTATATTATGAAAGGTTTATGATTTTCCTCTTTTTGAAAGCCCAGTGTTTACCATAATACCTGGTGCTTAATAAATATTTATCGAATAACTGACTGGATTTGTACCTGAATGAAAATCCTATTGGTGACCTCTATAATTTCCCACCAACATTCCCAGGTCTATATTTTATTTCCTTTCACATGCTTAATCTTACAGGAAACTAGTCTGATAACTGTTCTGTGCACACATTATTTACTCCTACCAACTTTGAGCAGATAGTTTCCTGTATACGTCTAATCTGTCCTCAATCTGTCTAATTACAATCCTGTGCTTCCTCCAAAGCACAGTTCAGACACCCTTTCTTTCACAAGGACTTTTCTGACACTCTCAGTTGTCAGTATTGCTTCCTTCTTAATGTTCATTTTTACCTTATATGTTCAAGTAGAAACTAAGGTCCTTAAGGATAACAACATTTCAGTTTTTGACTCTTGTTTTCAGTACCTAAAATACTGTATGTGACATTTAATTGAAACTCAATTTTAAATGCCTGTTGAATTGAATGGAATTCAATTACTACATGTACAACCTTAGGCAAATCTCTGAACCTGTTTCATCATTAAAATTAGGTGGACAAAATAGATTATCATCAGATTACTATCTTTAAATTTTAGAGTTCCAAGTGGTGTTCCAAAGTTTGCTGAAGAATGCACTCAATTGTTTATCCTTCTATGTTTATTAAATGACAAATATTATTGATTTTTTAGAATTATTCATTCATTTTATTAAGGTGTTGAGAAATATTGTTGTTGTTGTTTCTTCCATAAAAAAAAAATGAAGACAGACAGGCTACAAAGAAACCCATGAAAACATCTAGAGAGATAAGTCCATTACACTTATTTTCCCATCCTAACCTAGTGGGATTATTAAACAGAGATTTTCTGTTCACTTCAGACTAGTATTGAACAAACAACATACAGTAATTAACTTTTTCTATTTTTATTTCTTTAACTTTTGTATTATTGCTATAAATATAATATCTGGAACTATATCCATAATATTGGTGAAAAGGATTATTTTGCTTTAACCTTGATTTTATTTGAAAGCATTCTAGCATATCTTCATTATGAAAAACTGTTACATTTTGGTTTTAGATACAATGGTAACTATATTTTTAAAGGTCATTTTATTATAAAATGTGTAATATTTTAAAAGAACAATGGGAGATTTTCAGAAGTTTTTTTTTTGCTTCTGTTGATATAATCATGTGATTTTTATTCTTATTGATATGGTTATTGTAAATAATTTATTGTTAAAGTTAATTAATCTTTTAAAATTTGACATATTCACTTGAAAAAAATCATTTTGTTCTCTTCTACTCCCTCTCCATTCCCTCTGGAATATCTCTTGTTTCTTGTTCAATTATTTTCTAAGATTTTATTATTTATACTCTCAATTTTTCTGGTATTTTGGGCATTTTTGGCGAGTCTTTTTGTATTTCATTTATCTTTCTTCACACATAATCGAGAAAACTATTTTTAAAAATATTTTTCACTTTTTGCCACACAAATTATGATTCTTCTTTTTTCATTTTTGAACTTTGGGTGTCCTTTTCCTTCATAAAAATAAAATAAGCCAATAACTTATCTGTTTTTAGTTGTTTTCTTTTTCAATACATCTTTCTTATATCAATTTTTTCTTAATTTCTAGTTTTCATAATTTCTATTTTGTGTTTAGTTAAGGTGGTTTAATTGTTTTATTTTAAAAAAAAACTTGATATTGTTGTCTAATTCATTCATCTGGTCTTGAAGATAAAGATTTTACTGCCCTAACACCATTCCAAATGTTTGATATAATATCAATCCCATTTTTGTAATTTTCTTTGATGAAATTTTCTAAATATGACCTGTTCTTTGCCTCATGGATTCAAGTATAACCATTATTCTCCATTTGAATTTGAAACTTTTTTCAAATATCTCTTCTTAGATTTTTTGTATCTATCTATACACACAGATGTGCATATATGGATGTATACACATAGATGCACACAATATAATACATACATGCATATACACATAGTATACATGAACACACACACATATTTTAATTTCCATTTAATAATCACCAGAGAGAAATTTTGTAAAACTTTTCTAAAATATTTTAAGATTCTTAGCATCTTTATTATCTTTTTGTGAGATTTGACTATGTCTAAATGGGGGCACTTTGAAGTTCTCAATTTTTGCTGCATTCCCATATACATCAAACTCTGTATGGGTTTTTAACTCTCCTTTGACTGAATAATAGTGAGGTTTATCAGATGTCTAATCTATCTCTCTATCTCTTATTACATATTTATATGATTTTCTTTGGATACATCTTCATTATGAGACATAAAAAAACATCCTCCCTTTATTCCTCTTTTATTCTCTTGACCTTTTTTTTTCTTTTTTTACCTTATACAGTTTTTCTTCATTTAAAACTGACTCTACTGTGACAGGTCCTATGTCTATCTTTTGTTACCTTGTCTAAGACTCTTGATAATAGTGGTATTCTACAAGGGCACATGACTCTTTTTCTCTGTTAGAATCTAAACACTTCATCATTAGATCTTTCTAATTACTCAAAAGTTTTCAACAAGTCAGTGTTGATTTCTTTATGTTTTTACTTTGCTTTCTTATTCTAACACAATAATTTACTTATTGAAAGATGACATCCAGATTTTTAATTTTGTTATGATTTTAAGAAGTTAAATAATTTTTAAATGATTCTCATTAGTTTTGATAATACATATCTTGTGTGATTTCTCCCCCAATTTTTCAGTCTTTTGACATTGTATTTCTGATATTCTCATTTAGTCACTGAGTTGTGTTTGCTTCATTCTATTTTTTAAAAGATTGTGCTATTTGGTTTAAATTTTAAATCTTCTATTCAAATACACACACACACACACACACACACACACACACACATATATATATATATGTATAAATATATATAATTCCAATTTCTGAAAGGAGTGAATGGGACTAAGCACTGCCATCTGTCACATTGCCCAATGTATCTTATGGCCTTAGTCTCTTTTTTCCTTCTTCTTGTATCATCCTTAATCAAGAGTTGCTTCCATCCACTGCTATGGACCTGGTGTATACCAATCAGATATCAGGTATGACATTGATATCAAGACTCCAAAAGGCTCTCTGGCATATGTTCTTAGCTGTAGAACTGGCTGTCTCCTACTTTGACTCTTTAAGCTCTGAGGAATGGGTTGACTGCCCCTGTCTCCCTTCACAGTAATCTATCAGGGTCTGGCTCTATTCCTTGTTGTTACTCTGATAAATCAGGACTGAGATCATTCTGGCTTAAAACCCTGTTAAACATCATTCATTCTATTTTCAAATCTCCACCAAATGTCCCTGCTCAGAGTACCTGCAGATGTCAAGTCCTGTTTTCCAGAGCTTGAATAGACTTCTACTTTACCTGACACTTCAACTTTGTAAGAACTTACCGGATACTGGATATCTTCTCATGTGGACTTGGATTGAATAGAATGCTTTGTTATATTTTTTGAGAAATGTTTACATTCTTCTTTTGCACTTATACAAACTGAAATTCTTGCCTCATTGTATAATCTATTACCTTCTAAAGGCCATAGGGTAGAATTTGCCTTGTGACTATAAACTCCAAGCCATCAACCTACAGTGCTTAGTTGCTTTTCTTGGGAGCCTTGCCCATCTCTGGGGTTGTTTGACCTTGCTTGGCTGGTTTTCTAAATAAGACTACTTCTGTTTTTGGGTGAGATTTTAGTTCCATTATAACTGTTCTTGCAATTTCAGGGATTAATTGGGGAAAGTTTTGGGTTCTCTTATAAAGGGAGAACCAAATGAAATTTCCCCTAAACTTGAAGGGAATTACCTATGGTACAGAAAATCATAGGAAAAAAAATTGTTGTGCTTTGTGTAGAAAGGGACATAAAGAATATTTGTGTCTGGAATCCAGTTGAGGGAACTAAATGGTGTAGTGGATAGAGTACTGGGGCCAGGAGTTAGGAATCCTGGAGTAAAATGCAGTAGGTACCCATTTATAGTGGGTAACCATGGTCAAATCACTTGACCTCTGTTGTTTAAAATGGAGATAATAAAAGTACCCTCTTTCAGTGTTGTTTGTAGGACCAAGTGAGATAATAGTTTTTATTTAATATGTCTTAATAATAGTAGGCACTATATAAATGCTTATTCCTCCCCCTGCCCTCCCCCCTTTCCAACTTGGATGACTTTATGTGCTGGGGGAATCACAGAAAAGTTTTCACACAGGATAGCTACCCTCTTTTCTAATTGAAGTAGTGATATCTACTTAATCATAGGTCCTGAACATCAGTGAAGAGAGTGACACATGGTCTGGGAAGCTCTGTAGGGAACAAGTATCCTTCCAAATAGGAAGTTAATTTTCTTTACCTTCATTCATTCATTCATTCATTCATTCATTCATTCATTTTTGCTTATGGGTTGAAGCAAGCCATTTGAGTACTGAATCAGGCAATTTTGAGGCACTAAAACAATCTTGTGTAAGACTTTGTGAAATGTTTCTTGTTTGATGAATATACAAAATTTTGCATTTAGTGATAACTATAATTTTTGCTTGAATACCTGGAACTACATAAGACTGTGAAAAATTGATTGTATTGGAACTCTTTCCTGTATGTCAGTGAGAAGCAAAGGAAGGTACAATGTTTATGCCTCTCCAGAGATCCTATTAGCCTGTCCTAAAATGCATACATATACATTGTGTATGCACTTCTATTGATTTTCCAAGGATGGAAAAAAAATTTAAAAAGGGAAGGGGGGTGTAAGGGTTATGGGATTTAAAGATCTCCCATGCCCCATGGACGTGCTGACATAGCAGAGCAAGAGAAAGTGAAAAGCCGAG
>NW_027185798.1:53579282-53615081 GCF_028583685.1 Petaurus breviceps papuanus | reverse complement strand
GAGGAGGACCTTTGCCTGAGGTAGCCTGTTCTGTTTTAAAGGCTTGAAAATGTGGGTGCTTTCTACTTTATCTACCTGTGCCAATATCATAACTACTCTGATGGCTTTCACTTTCTGGTTTTGGGACTCAGTCTTTTGGTATCTTAATAAATTTTCTAGTTTATTTCCCCAAATGGCAAACCTGACGTATTTTGTGATGGATAATTATATCAGCATATTTGTAATCTCTATAGGCATTGTGAATATGGCATTGCTGATACAGGGGGTATCATGGAGGCCTAGCATATATATATATATACATATATATATATATATATATGTGTGTGTGTGTGTGTGTGTGTGTGTGTGTATGTGTATGTATATATATATATATGTGTATATATATATATATATATACATATATATATATATATATCCCACTAACTTACTTCAGCAGTCCACTCCACATGGAGGAAGCTAGGGAGAAGTGGACATCTTTCAGTTTGAATAATGTTAAGCAGCTGCTTCCAGGACAGTTGTAATAATGATATGTGAGGGAAATGCTTAGGAAAGAAAGACTATAGAGTCCATAACTTTGAGAATTTAAAAGGTCCAGAAAGTTCCTTGGTATGTCATCATTGAAGAGTTTGGGATTAATAAACAGTCCATTATTCATATGTCCCTGAAATGTGAAGGGAGGGGAAATACTAACCTTTGGAAGAGGGCGTCATCTGGCCTTTTGAACTGACAAGATTGTAGATGTCATAGTCTGTCTCTCTGAGGCATATTCTTTATGTATCATCTTGATTATCCTGGAAACAACCACCCATGGGGACATATGATCTTCTCCCTAGCTTTTTCCAGGTGAAGATGTTATCTGAGACAAGTTGAAGGATGATGCAGTGTGCCAGAATTCTATTATACAGGAAAATTATCTTATCAGCTATCACTACCCTAAAATGGAATGGGCTTCCTTTAGAAGTCATGGGCTCCTCACCAAAAGCTGTCAATTAAAGATTGCATGACCACTTATTGAGGATGTCGTAGATAGGGTTCTTGTGTGACTTGAGAGCCTTTGATATCCCTCACAACTATGAAACTCTAATTTGCTAAAGGTTCTGACCCACATGGATGAATGCTGGGAGGCATGAATCTGGAAAAGGAAAAAAAAATATTTCTGACTCCAGGCACCAATTTTTTAAAGTTTGAGTTCTGGCAGCAAGTCAATCAGACACCTCACAATTTTAAATAAGGGTGATATTTCTCCCTGTCATTCATTTACCAATATCACATTAATATTTTGGTGTGTTAGTAGTGGAATTCTTAAGTCATTCGTAAGACCTAGGCTTGAAGCCTTGTTCATGAAATGTCCACTATTCTTGATAGTTTGAATATTTCTTAAGTTATTTTGCTGTATTTAACTAATTTTGAACATGAAACTTCTTAATAAAGATGAAAAAGAAGTCTGGAGTTTGATTTTTTCTTTACAGGTAACTAGAAATAAAACTAATGAACATTTGAAAATATAATTTTAGATGACTAACAGGTAAAACACATTAATTTCTAACTAACATGCTATCTGATTTTTGAGGAAAGACATTTAATCTTTCTCAATCTTGATTTCCTCGACTGTAAAATAGGAATTGTGCTACTTCTACTTTTGCTTCTTATGGCTGCTGAATAAAATTTGTATCAAGCATTCATAATAGTAAAATACTATATAAATGTAAGCTTTTACTAAGACTTTGTTATAATCGAACATTTTGACAAGAATTTAAAGACATGATGATATTAAAGAAGTAATTCTACTTTTAGACATTTAAAATTGTGTGACAACTTTCTGTACATAATCAATAGTCAAAGAATATGGCAAAAATCAAAGGAAGAAAATATCACTTTTTAATGAAAATTAAAACCAAAGCATTTATTTTCCCCAAATGTGGAAAAAACAACTTCTACTAAATGGGGAAATTTTACCAAGTGGGTGGTCAACAATTTGTAATATAAGAAGGTAGGTTGGCTCTTAAGGAGGAGATAATAGAACAGTAAAAGAAGGGGAAAAAAATGAGCTGAAAAGATTTTGAGAAAATGAAAGTCATTAAAACAAAATAGAACTGGTAGGAAGAGAATTGTCTGAATACAACAGATTTAATCATAAATTTGATTGAGATGTCAAAAGTTGATAATGAGTGGCAAAGAGATTTATAAGTAAATTAGGTATAATAAAGAGGTATTAATTTTTAATAAGATGATCTTTCAGTAGCGAATTTTTAAAAAGCCAGATTTGGAAAGAATTCTATCCATTTTATTTCCTCTTTTCCTTAATGAAAGAGTAGGAGGAAGTCCTGTATTATGTACCAATTCTGTCATAGTGTTTCCACTTTGGGAATTCAGAAAATATGAGCATAGAGCATAGTAACAACCAAACACCACCTATATTTATTTACTAAGCAATTATGCAAATCAGTTTTATTGTGTGTGCCATTCTTTTCCCCTCATTTAGAGTAGTGTATCTTAAAAAAAGCAGAGTGTATTGTACTACTGTGTTACTGAATCTTAACTAAGCTAACAAATAACATCAGATCTCAACTCACCAGGGGTGTACTGGGCTAAGTCGACTTTCTCAGAGATCACAGTTTGAGGTCTGGCACAGCTAATCAGGATGAAAATCAAACTTCCAGGGAGTTGTGATCTCCCAGGGTGTTGCAGGAGCTATTCCAGGAAAACATTGACCCCAGGGAAACACTTAGGAATATTGAAAATGAGGGGTGAAGGGAAAGGAATAGAAAGAAGAAAGCGTAAACAAAGAAAGAGTCAGTAAAGAAATATCTGCTATAAAAACAAGAACAAAGCTCTGCTAAAGTAATAGGCGTTGGAGAGAGGAAATTATTTGAGGTAGTAGTGAAACGCTAATAGTGATGTTTCTAAAAATATACTTTAAGAATTTGTATTAGTATATTTTAACTTAGTCATGGTTATTTTCCTTCCCAATTTGGGGTATTGGGAGAGATAAGCATGCAGTGAATGTGGGGTCTAAGCTAACAAGCTGAAAATAAGGAAAAAATGTAAGGTTTTGAATTTGGGTGAAAAAAATTGATTGCATATTATAGGAGTAATATCATAATAAAGGAATATATGTTTATCTACAAGTGTGTACATTTACATGTAAACATATTGTGCATACGTGTGACCAGGAAGGTAAGTGGAAATGTGTATGCATAGGTGACTTTCTAGTTGTATGTGTATGTCCATACATATTTGTGTATATGTAAGGTACCTTTGTGTATGTCTATTAATATGTGCTTCTATAAACATATATATGATTTTATAGTCATATAACATAAGTAAATATGTAAAACATAGATGATAATATGTTGTTTTATATGTATAAATGTGTTTTATTTATAAACATACATAAGCATAGACATATACATGTGTATCAGAATTCTCCATTTCAGTCAACAAACTTTTATTAAGTACCTATTATATGCCAGAGACTATGCTAAGGGCTGGGCATGTGAAGACAAAAGACAATTCCTGCTCTCAAAGAGCACATCCTCTACTATATCCTATAACCTTAATATATCAGTAGTATTATGTCCTAACCAAAAAAAGCAAGGGTGATCTTAGATTACATTAGTACATTTTTGATATCCAGAATCAGAGAGTTGAAAAACTTTCATGGAGTCACAAAAAAAATGTAGTCAGAGCCCAGTTCTAGACCTCATATCATAGAAGGGACTTTGGAAATTTGGAATATATCTAAAGTGGGGTGGGGGGGGTGGAGGGGGGGGATGTATGATATGCTGAGAGCATGAGAAAATATGCCATGTCTAGACTGAGTGAAGAAAATGAAAAAGTGTAGCCTGGAGAAACGAAGACTTTAGGAAGGTCATGATAGTAGCCTCTAAGTATTTTAAGGGCTATAATAGGGTCAAGGCATCATATTTATTCTGCTTAGATACAGAAAGCAATACAAATCAATGAATGGAAATTAGAGGAAGGCACAGGTAGCCTCAATATAAAGAAAACCTTCTGACTGACCCACAGTTAAACAAGGATGAAATGTCCTACATCACAGGACACTCAATTAGCTCCCCATTTCTTGAGTCTAAAAGAAGAAAATTGATTGATTGTTTTTTTTTGGGGGGGGGATAGAGTTGTAGATGAGGATGGTACTTTTGTTAAAACAAGGGAACTCTAGGATTAAAATTCCAACTGCCATTAATTGTATACCCTTAGGAAAGTCATTTAATCTCTTTGTGTTTCAATGGATTTAATTATATTTATAATGTCTAAAAAGAAAAGTCTTTGATAAACATTAAAAATTATATAAATATGTTTCACACAACCTATAGCCTACTAGATAGCTCAAACCTGATATCTTTTAAACATCTCAAGCTTGACATGTCCAAAACAGAACTCATTATCTTTCCTCACAAACCACATTTTTCCCCCATATGTTTCTCTTTCTGTCTATGGCACCCTTATCCTTCCAGTCATCAAGTTTTAAAACTTCAATGTCATAACTAAGTTTTCACTCCTCCTTACCTCCAATGTCCAAATAAATTGCCAAGTCATGGTCTTTTCTCCTCCTCAAACGTCTCTCCCATCTTTCTCCTTTCTACTCACACAGTAACTACCATAATTTAGGTCCCTATCATTCACATGCCTGGCCTACTGAAACAAACTTCTAATTACTCTCCCTGATTCAAGTTTCTTTGTTCTCCAATCCATCTTTCATACATTTACCAAAGTAATTTTCCTAAATCACAGGTCTCACTGTAATACTCCCTTATTTAAAAAATGAAAACAACACCTCCAAAACACAACACAAAAGAAAAACAATTAAAGAACTCCAATAGTTCCTAATAACCTCTAGAATAATGAAAAAAAATAAACCCATGTTTAGCATTAAAAACTCTTCATATCTGGGTTCCATCCTGCCATTCTAATATTTTATCTTCTCTGCAATGTAGCCAAACTGTTGCTCTTCCTTTTCTTATATTGATAAATTTAAAAAAATCATATTTCATCAGATAATATGGAAATTATAAATGAAGTTTAGAAAGCAGGGAGAGAAACATAAGTAGATCTAGGCTAATTGGAAATTTGTTCAGCGTGCAGAATTTAGAGTGTTGACCATACTTTCAGTCTGTCAAAATCATGGAAAGACTGAGCTTACTACTTTGTAGGTAAGAATAATTAATTAAAATAGGGAGGTATCAAGTGGATAGACTGTTAGATTTGGTACATAATGTCTTTGCCTGTCTCAGATATTTACTAGGTAAGTATGAACTCAGTGGCACAATGGATCAAATGCTGTATCTATAATCAGCAAGACCTAGTTTCAAATCTATCCTCAGACACTTACTACTCGGTGACCCTAAGCAAATCACATAACCTCAGTTTGCCTAGGAGACAGCTGGGTGGTTCAGTGGATAGAACACTAAACCTGGAATCAGGAAGACATGAATTCAAATCAGGCCTCAGATACTTAAATGCTCTCTGCCCCTGGGCAAGTCATTTAACCTCTATTTTCCTTAATCTGCTGGAGAAGGAAATGGCAAACCACTTCAATATCTTCGACAAGATAGTATGGTCCATTGGGTCACAAAAAGTTGGAAACAACTGAATGATAGAACATTAACAATATGGGAACAATATAGGATCTATGTCCTAGGATTATTTTGAGGATAAAATGAGATAAAATGCTTTCCAAAATGTAGAGCACACATAAGTGCTAATTATTTTTGTTATTATTTCATACCTCAAGAATGTGTCTTTTGTCTCTTACCTACAAAATGAAATCCTGTTCTGCCTTGCTCAAATGTGCAAATTGTCTCAAGTGAAAAACAATTCCAAAAGTTAAGCATTTGAATGCTAACATTTAATGAACCAAATTATATCTATTACTCAGGAAAAACTCTAAATCAAATAATCCTGTATAGCTTATTCATTTTTTCAAGAAAGACTTATTCAAAATGTATATGTAGATATGCAGAAGTTGTCATTCCTTATGTAACTAATCCCTACAGAAAGAACCTCCTTTGTATATAGTACTTTTGGGCTTATTCGTTTGTAGTTGTAGTTTGAATATATATATATATATATATGTTTAAGGACAGTTTGTAAACTCTAATGTTTATCAGTATCAGTTCCAGGAAAATTTCCAGACTAAATTTTCAATTATTGAGACACAAAGAGAGAAGTCTCATATGTCCATGTCTCCTGAGGCATCTCACAAAGGTTACAGCCTGGTTTTGTTATTGAAGTTTTTGCAGAGATAAATACCTCTACTCCTTTCAAGGTCCTAGATAGATAAGTATGTCTGTCAAATTCCAACCTGAATCTGCCAGGATAAAATATAGTGCATATTTTTCATTATTGTTCCTCCACCTCTTTGCCTCTTAGTATTATTTCTGTGAAGCTATTCTGTAAACTATGAAGGCATTACGAATTTCAAAAAAAAAAAAGAATCACTTTAGCAAAAACCATTCAAGAGGTTTTGTGAAATTTTCATTTCGATTTAGCTAATAAAGCAACAACTTTCTATTTCATATTCTCTTGTAGTGATAGACCAGGGGTTCTTCACCTGGAGCTCATGAACTCCTTTTAAAAACATTTTGATAGCTATATTTTAATTACTTTTTTTGTAATCTCGCTATTTTATTTTAAACATTCAAAAACATTTTTCTGAGGAAAGATCCATAAGTTTCACCAGTTTGCCAAAGAGAATCATGGCACATAAAAAAAGTTTAAGAAGCCTCATTCTAGTCTCTTTAAGAAAATTGTGACTGAATCCAATCCAAAAATATAATCCAATCTTTTCTGGCTTCCCACAGTAAATTCTACCATATCAACTCAGGATTTCGCATAATTTCTAAGTGAATGATGGAACCGATCATGTGACTTGTTGGGACTCATTCCTAGATACCATGTCATAATGCTGAACTTTGAATTAGCATGAAATAAGTTCCAGTATCACTACCAGCTGTATGCACTATCTGTATGACCTGAGAAATTCACTAGAGTTCTTTGATCCTCTGCTTTCTGATTTGTAAAACAGGGATAACCATAGCATCTAACTTCCATTACCTTCCAAGGCAGATCCTTTAATTTTGGCCACTCCTTAGTATTAGCAGGTTTCCCCTTGCATACTTATTTTCTACTTCTCTCCAATAATTCTTTCTTCCGAGGTCAGACAGAGCAAATATTATTCTTTTTGTATAGATAGGCTTTCAAATACTTCCAAAGTGCTATCAAGTATTATACCCAAACCTCAAAGGTATTCACCTCAATATCTCACCTTTCATCACATTTTAGCTTATCAATACCTTTCCTAAAATGTGGCATACAAACTTATTTACACAATGCAAAAGTGGTCTGACCACAGTTAGATGCATGAGGGACTTACTGTTTGTCTAAAAGAACTTTACTTTGTAAATGGAGGGTAGCTGTCCCTATTGAAAGATGGGACCTAACCATTCAAAGATTTTAATGGCAACATTATATGTAATTGCAAAAAATTGTAATTACCTAAATGTCCAACAAAGGGAAATGATGACACATTCATGTAGGTGGATGCCATAAGGCAATTTAGGTGTACATTATGAAGAATGCAAAGAAACTTGAAAAGCCCTTTAGGATATAATAGAAGAAATAAAAACCAGAGCCAAGAGAATACAATAAACACTAGGGAGATAATGGGTAAATAAGAATGAAGAAATAAACCCTGTGGTACTTAGAGGGAGAAATCAAAAAATAAATAATTTATCAACAAACATTTCCTAAGCCCTTATTATTGTGCCATGCCCTCTGCAAAGCACTGGGAATACAAAAAATTAAACAGCCCCTACCTTCATAGAGCTTACATTCTAATGGAGGAAATAATACATAGATAAATAGGTACGGGCAAGGGACAAACACAGAAGATGGAATTTTCACTGATACTAATGAGATGGGAAACACCTTCAGAAAATGACATTTGGACTGAGCATTGGCAGAAACAAGGATGCTAAGAGGGAGGCAGAGACTTGAGGGAAAGTAGGTGCAAAGGCAGAGATGAGAGATGTAGCATCATGTGTGAAGGACAATAAGCAGCTCCCTATAGCTGGATCATGGAGTATGAGGATGGCAATGTAATAAGATTAAAAAGGCGAGAAAGGGGCACGTTTTGAAAGTTTTAAGTTTTAAGTAGAGGGATTTATATTTTATCATAAAGGTAATATAGAGTCACTGGAACTTGTTGAATAGGAGGATGACTGAGTATAGGGTGGATCAGACTGGGAAGAGATTTAAGTCAGGAAGGCCAACTAAGCCTGCTGCAATACCTGAGCAGAGAAATGAAGAGGATGTTAAGTGTATGTGTATGAAGTGGGGAATATAAATGAGAGAGGTTGTGGAGAGAGAAAGGACAAGATTTGGCAAACTGATTGGATATGTGGGGTGAAGGACATTGAAGAGTGGAGAATGGCGCCAAGACTGTGAACTTTCAGGACTGAGAGGATAGTGGTGTCTTTAAATATAATAGGGAAGTTTGAGTAAGGATCAGTTTTTTGAGTTCTCTTTTTGATATGTTGAATTTGTCTACAATACGTCCAGTTCAAAATATCAATAGATAATTATTGATGAGGGGCTGGAACTCAGGAAGGAGACTAGATAAAGGTAGATAAACTTGTTATCATCAGCATATAGTTGATATCTAAAACCATGGGATAGAATGAGATCACCAAGAGAGACAGTAAGAAGGAAAAAAATAGGGCCAAGGATGGACATTTAAGAGACCTCCACAGTTAGTAGGCATGACTTAGATGAATATCCAGCAAAGGAGACTGATGAGTGGTCATACAGGTAAGAGTGGAAACAAAAGAGAAAAACATCTTAGAATCTTAGAGAAGAGAGAGTTTCCAGCATGACAAGATAATTAATAGGGGGAAATGCCTCAGAAAGGTGAAGACTGATGAAGACTGAAAGGAGGATATAAGATTTGTCAACTAAGAAATAACATAACATTAAGTAGTTTCAGCTGAATGCTGTGGTCCAAAGCAAATGCTTTAAGAAAAGAATGAGGTCATGAAGTGGAAGCATTTATTGTCATCAGATTTTTAAAGAGTTTACTGTAAAAAGGAGGAGAAATATAAAGTTGTAGATAGAAGGTCTCTAGTAAGGAGTTTTTATTTACAGAATGGGTGAAATATATGAGTTTTTTATACAGCAAGAAAGGAACCAGTAGAAAGGGAAAGAAAAAGATTAGACAGAAAGTAGGCATAAAGTTGAAGGAAATCTGCTGGAGAAGACACTGGGGATGAAATCAAGGATGTATGCAAGAGGGAGTTTACTTTGTCAAAGGGAACAATGACTTTTTAATGTGATACTAAAGTGAAAGATGAGATAAAAGAGATCATAGAGGGATGTTAGGTGAAGAAAGAGAAAGAAGAGAGATATCATGACTGGCCTCAAATTTTTTGTTACATGTCAGATGAAGTCCTAAGCTGAGATAATAAGGATTAGAAGTTTTAATAGGCTTGAAGAGAAAAAAAGAGATTTGGAGGATCTACTGTGGTGACTGATATTGAGGGTCAGGGAGGAGTAGAAGTAATATCTTGCTGCGCTGAGATCTCTGTGCAGGGAAACATTTTCTAGTGGAATGAAAAGTGTGGTGGGGGCACTAATTGATCGACATTGATTTAGAGATGAGAGAAAAGAGTTCAGAAATTTTCATTATTAATTTTAGCAACATCAAGCCTACTTCCTTCCATAAATGAAATACTTTATTTTCCTTGAATTCTCTCTGGCTTTTAATAATGTTAACTCAAGCCATTTTCTTTTTGTTGCTTTTTATTTAGTTTAGATAATATTTTCTGTGATGAAAAAATATCAAAAAAGCAGATGAAATACAACTGTCAGAAGATGGCCAAATCACCACCACTTTCATATGCTTTTATTTTCTCCAAAGCACCTATCAGACCAAGACATTATTGTTGATTCTATACGAGGGAAATACATTTCTGTCCTTGTGCTTATTCAATAAATTTATAGTCACATGATTAATATATTTTGAGGATTTGGGAAGACATTTCCTATAGCATTATTATATGGTGTTCAGGAAAGTATGTATCTAGTATGATTTCACTAGGAGTTCAATATCATTTCATACTAAGATATGGTAGCCAAAAAAGCTAGTGTGGTCATAGTTTATACTGGTAATACTATGGTGTTCAAATGAGAAGTCTTGTACAAGCATTTGTTTGCATAGAACATATCTAGGATATTGTGCAAAATTCTGAATAACATATTTCAGAAAGGATCTTAAAAAGCTGGAGTACTCCAATATATGGTGCCTAGGATGGTGAAGTGATTACTTTAAAATTCATGTCAATTGAGAAACAAATGAAAAAATATAGAATGATGGTTTTAGAGAAAAGAAAATGTTATGGATATGTACCATTTTCTCTGCCAAGTATCTGAGGGATTGTTTTGTAGAATAAGGTTTAGGAATGTTCTGCTGGGCCTCTAAGGACAGAGCTAGAACCGGCAATAGGTCTTTGAACAAGGCAAACTTGAAGATGAAAATAACTAAAAATGACTTGTAGAGCTCATAGGTTTTTTTTTTGTTGTTGTTGTTGTTTTGTTTTTTGTTTTTGCTTTTGGGTGGGGGAAGGACAGGGTAGTTGGGGTTAAGTGACTTGCCCAAGGTCACATGACTACTAAGTTTTAAGTGTCCGAGACTGGATTTAAACTCAGGTTCTCCTGACTCCAGTGCCAGTGTTCTATTCACTGCACCATTTAGCCACCCCATAGCTCATAGTTTTGGAATCCTGATGTGGATGACCTTAGAGTTCTCTTTCACTGGAGATAATCACGTAGAGCTATATAAACAACTCATCAAGACTGTTGTACATGAGGTTCATTCTTAAAAATGACTTAGATTCCACACATCTCTGTGATTTTAAGGTTCAACTCTAAAGGAAGGTGTTTTAAGCCCAATTTCAAAAATTAGTTAGAAGAGACTGATCATCAAGCGAAAAAGAAAAAAAAATGTTCATTCCTGTTAATTGTAGAAAAGGACCGTTCTAATAATAATTGTAACAACAACAATAAAAACAACATACATTTCTAGAGTACTTTAAGATTTCCAAAGTCAAAATTCTTTACACAGATAATAGGAATGATTCTGTGGAACACGCACAAAGTTACTTCCTGATTCTACATGACCGCCTGCCTTAGCTCCCAACATCAGTATTTTGAGCATGATCATCTGTGTGATTCAGAGCTAAAGAACATGGGAACTTTGAAATGATGAAATGATCCTACCATTGGCTTTAAAACCAGAGGAGTCCAGGACTCATTGAACCTCTGAAAAAGAGAGACAACTTATGTCTCTCCTGACGTCTTTGATTCTTCATGTGCGAGTGGTGCTCTTTGTTATTCAATTCTGGAGTGGGGTCGGAGGGCCATGGATGTCCAAAGATTGTGCTATGCGCAGCGTGGGCTTGGTCTTTTCCACTTTGTGTATCCTTTCCTAAGTAAGTGACTGAACATTATTCTTGAGATAAATGTTTCCAGACTTGGAACCCAACTTGTGAGTTTGGGAGGTCTGCAAGTCCTTACTCTAATGAGTACAGCTGATTGGTGGTAAGGAAAGCTGTGCCAGAGAACAGTCATGGGCAAGAGGAGGCATACTCAAAGCTGTGAACTTTGAAATTGGTAAAGCACAACTGAGGTGATCACTAATTAGCCATGATGAAAAATGCTTTAAGTTCTGAGGATGATTAAGAATTAGCCTCCTAAGAGATATTAAAAGTATTTTTAAGTTAAAATATTGATCCTTTTTTAAGTCATGCTTTTAATGTATGAGGTGTTTTTGCAATTTTTTTTTACCATTTCTTTTAGGTATAGGGACCAAATATTTCATACAGGATTAATTCTGTACAATGAAAACCTTTTTATTCCCCTCCCCAAACTATGGGGAAACATAGATATGAGTCAGGATGTAAACCTTAAGAAATTTTCCCCAGAATGTGGGGTTTTTGACAACTAACCACAGGGTAAGAGTGAAATGGGACCTAGTTCCCATCTCATTAGAGACTAGTTCCCTCTATGACTGAACCTAATTCACATTTTAAACCTGGATTCAGGTCAATGGACTGCTTAGGATTGGAGGGGAGATGATATAGCTCCCCTTGGAACTAGCAAGGTTTCATTAATATTAGAAAGCTGTGGTCTCATTTTTTCCTCTGAAATAGGTCCTCCCAGTATCATACCTCTGTAACACTAGGTGACACTAGGTTCAAGGTCTGAGAAGGCTAAGTACATAGTTATTAAGTAGTTGGAAATATGAAATGTATGAGTGACTTGTGATTATATATCTGTTTAGAGAAAGTTCTCTAAAAATGGACTTAGGGGTGGGACCCCATCCATGAACTAGAAAAGGACCTTTTTTCCTATACGACTCAAAGAGCTTCCCTGAACCATCATGCGACAAAGGGTCACAAGGAAATGCAATGCATGTTAGGAGCAATACAATTAGATCAGTCAGATGTATTAATTAACTGCAAAATGAATGCACTTAAAAACTTGTACAATGCTGAAGTAACCAAGGGAAGGCAATAAGGACTTCACTTCTTCCATCTCTCTCTCTCTCTCTCTCTCTCTCTCTCTCTCTCAACATAGCACACAAGTTAAATAGTCAAAACAAGAAACAAAAAAACAACACTCTAATAGCTTGCCTCTTGACCCTTTAAGCATTCAGTTCACCAGTCTCTGCAAGGAAATAGATTTGAGAAATCAGACTCCCAATGTATCCATGGCATTTGCAGTTTCTGCTCCATGTGCCTGAGGGAAATCCTACCAACCCTTCCTCTTCACATGTTTTCTTTGAAAGCCTTGTTTAAAATTTCCTTTCTTACAGAAAATGTCATCCTCTAGCTCTAATGCTTCAGTGGCTTCCTTTCTTCCCATTATGGGAAGAAATTCATTTCCCAGAGTTACTAGTGACTTAGGGCCCTCTAGAGGCAGCCAGTTCAAGCTTTGTCAGAAGGGTTATTTCACCTCTGTTGCAGATGGAGGTTTGAGACTCAAAGAGGTTAACCAGCTTAACAATGTTTACAGAGCTAGCAAGAACTAAGTACAAGTTGATCACATTCTCCCCTAGATCAGGTAGCTATTTTTCCTATATCATTATTTGGTCATAATTATTCATGATAGCACTATACTCTGAAAAGAACCAGAAGAAAGAAGCACATTCTTACAGATAAAGGTGACCTTTAATTACATCTCTCCTCAGAGCTTTTTCTCCTAAGATTTCTAGACTGGAGATAAAACCCAAGACACAATGACAGGTGTGACTATTCTCTTTCCTCTTGCTCTTTTAAAGTAAATAGTATTGGCCTCTATACATTCATCTAATTGATTTTTTAAAATGATATGCACAGAAGAGTAATTCCCAAATGTTCATGGTGTCATGGTGACTAATCATCTTTTTCGCTCTTCTAGCTTTTACACCTCGAGGAAATAGTCTGGTCAATGATCCTTTCTATTAAAGGGCCTCACATATGGCACGTAGTACCCAATGACAACCAGATAAACCTTATAAATGGGAAGTGTTCTATCTGTGTGCTAAAGAGAAAAAAGGAAAAGCAATAATCAATAGAAAAAAACAGACACTAGTATAAATTTGCCTTATTTTCAATAATTTCTTTCCGTGACAAAAATACAAAGTGCTAAATTTTTTTATCTCCTGTCAGTTCAACATAACCAGTGAAATCTTGTTTATGGTCCTTTCAATCTATTCTTATCAGTCAATTTAATAGTCTTATAAATGTGACTATGAAACTCCAGCCAGTGAGGTTTGCTATAAAATTGTCACTGTGTGTTTGTGGGGACTGACATAGTGGAGTAGGGGTGGGGGAGAGAGTGTTGACAGACATTTGTTTTATAATGGAATTGTTTAAATAAAAGTCACCCAGGAAACCATTATGAAACTGCATAGCATGAATTTATCGCTCCAAATCATCCCACATCTTGCCCCAGAAATAAGATGAATCATTAACTATAATACTGCCAATTAATAAGGATTACACACTGTCAATTTGGGTCACATTCTATGAATAAGGCATAGACATTCAAAGAGGCTCAATCTTATAGGTTGATACTATTTGAAAAATATTTGATTCATTTAGAGAAAAAAACTGCAGAGCTGATTCCTAGCCTATACCATTGAACAATTTAAAAGGAAAATCACAAGAGATAATCAATCTAGAGAAATAAGTGATAGGCTGATTTCACCTACTAAGTGATAGAGACACAGTGACAATGTCAAGATATTGGAACAATTCTGATATAAAGATTTGACTTCAGCTCATTGATGCTTATGGACAAATAAATAAAGTCATCCAGGTAGAAGAGACAATTACTGACTCCTTTGTAAAAGAAAAAAAACAAATGGGATATCCCTTATGTTATTTGATGGCATTTTATGAGCAATAGTCTCTTTTTAAATATAGTTTGTCTCTCTCTTTTTTAAATTAAATTTTATGTGTATTTTTAGTTTACATAATTCATTTCCACAAGATTTTGAGTTACAAATTTTCTCCCTGTCTTTCCCCTACCCACCACCCCAAAAGAGCAATACCACTGTATACACCTACCCCCAATCTATTGTCTACTATATCGTCCCCTATCCGCCCTCTGACTTTCCAGTAGGGCAAGATAGATCTCTATACTGCAGAACCTCTATATCTTATTTCCCAGTTGCATGTAAAAAAATTATATATATATGCATATATATATGTGTATATATATGCATATATATGTATATATATATTTAAGCATTTAATTTGAAAACTTTGAATTCCAGATTCTTTCCTTTCCTCCCTCATCACCCACTCTTATGGGGAAGATAGGCAATTCAATATAGGTTGTACACGTGTAGCTATGTAAAACATTTCCATAGTGGATACATTGTGAAAGACTGACTGTATTTCCTTCCATCCTATCCTGGCCCCTACTTGTTCTATTCTCTATTTTAACTCTGTTCCTTTTCAAAAGTGTGTGATTCTAACATCCCTTCCCCCCAACCTGCCCTCCCCTCAATCACCCCCCCCATTCCCTTCCACCTACTCCCCTGTAGGGTGTGCTATTTAGTGTGTATGTCATTCTCTCCCTAAGCCAAATTCAATGAGAGTAAGGTTGACTCATTCCCTTTTGCCTTCCTGTTCTTCCCCTCCATTGTAAGAGTTTTCCCTTACCTCTTCTATATGAAATAATTTACCCCATTCTGTCTCTCCCCATCCCCTCTCATTATATTCCTCTCTCACCACTCAATTTCACCTTTTAAGTATCATCCCTTCCTATTCAATTGGTCCTGTGCCCTCCATCTATGTATACCTGTACACATATATGCATACCCTCACATATGTATTCATATGCCCATATACCCTCATAAAAAGACATATATATATGTATGTACACACACTCACACACACACACACACACACACACACACACACACACACATATATATATATATATATATATATATATATATATATATACACACACACACATTTATATTCCCTTCAACTTTTCTAATTACTGAGAAAAGTTTCCTAAGTTATAATTATCATTTTTTCCATGTAGGAATGTTAATAGTTAAACTTTGATAAGTTCCTTATGATTTTTTTTCCCTGTATACCTTCTCATGCTTCTTTTCATTCTGGTATCTCAATGCCAATTTTCTATTCAACTCTGGTTTTTTTTTTCATCAAGAATGCTTGAAAGTCTTTCATTTTTTTAAATCTTATTTTGCCCTGAAACATGATACTCAGTTTTGCTGAACAGGTGATTCTTGGTTTTAATCCCAGCTCCTTTGACCTCCAAAATATCATATTACAAGCCCTTTGATCCCTCAATGTAGAAGCTTCCAGGTCCTGTGTTATCTCGATTGTATTTCCACAATATTCAATTTTTTTTTCCAGTCTACTCGTAATATTTTCTCCTTGATAGGGGAACTCTGAATCCTGGCTATAATATTCCTAGGAGTTTTCTGTTTGGCATCTTTTTCAAGAGGTGATTGGTGGATTCTTTCAATCTCTATTTTGCCCTCTGGTTCTAAAACATCAGGGCAATTTTCCTTGAGAATTTCTTGAAGGATGATTTCTAGGTTCTTATTTTGATCATGGCTTTTAGGTAGTCCAATTATTTCTAAATGATCTCTCCTGGATCTATTTTCCAGTTCAGTGGTTTTTCCAATGAGATATTTCACATTGCCTTCTATTTTTTCATTTGTTTGGATCTGTTTAACGGTATCTTGATTTCTCATAAAGTCACTAGCTTCCATTTGCTCCAATCTAATTCTGAAGGAATGATTCTCTTCAGTGAGCTTTTGAGATTCTTTTACCATCTGGCAAAGTAGACTTTTTAAGGCATTCTTCTCCTCATTGCCTTTTTGAGCCTCTTTTGCCATTTGAATTAGTCTATTTTTTTAAGTAATTGGGGTTAAGTAACTTGCTCAAGGTTACACGGCCAGTTATTTTTTTGTGGGAGCCGAGTATCTGAGGCTGGAACCAATCCCAGTTCTCCCAACGCTGGGGCCGGTGCTCTTACTCATTGTGCCACCTGGCCACCCCTACTTAGTCTATTTTTTAATGTGTTATTTTCTTCAGTCAGGTAGTTGACTCTCATTTCCTAATTTTCTTGCATCATTCTCATTTCTCTTCCCAATTTTTCCTCCACTACTCTTATTTGGTTTTCAAAATCCTTTTTAAGCTCCTCTATGGCCTGTAACCAGTTCATATTTTTCTTGGAAGCGTTTGGTGCAAGAGTTTTGACCTCATTGTCTTCCTGACATTTCATGCTTTGACCCTTTTTGTCCCCAAAAAAGGAATCCAAATTCAGATTTCTGTGCTTGCTTTGTTCCATTTTCTTGCTCATGTTGCCACTCAATTATTTAACTTTTGAGCTTTTTGCTCCAGTAGAACTCTGCTTCCAGAGAGGAGAGCTTTGTCCCAAATTGCTGGGGTTTTCACAGCTGTCAGAGCTATTAGTTTTGGCTGCCCTCTCTGAAGCCTTCACATGCTCTGGCTCACTGGTCACCCACCCCAGGTCCTCTACTGTAGACAGCAATCCAGATCCAAGCAGGTTAAAGCAAGAGTGATTACCCCTCAGAATGGTTGCTTGATCCCCCTGTAATCTGCAGGCCAGGAGTTCTGAAGCAGCCACATGGCAGCGGCTGCTGCACCTCAGCCTCTTCTCCCTCCAGGGGTAGAAGCCAGACCTCACTCCCAGACTCCCTGTTCTCAGACTGTACACTAACCTCTCACTTTGTCTTTGGCATCTATGGGTTGATAATTGTGAAAACTGCCACAGCTTCTGGTGATCCTTTTTCTGGAAGTCCCTCTAGCCATGGCTGGTTGGGCCACCCTGAGGCTAAAACCACGGGCTCATGCAGGGCTGGGCTGTGCTCCAAGTGGGCTGAGGTGCACCCTTTCTGTCCACCTGCTGGGCTATCTCAACAAGAAGTTTGTTTCTCTCTGTCACTTTGTTGGTTCTGTAACCCCAAAGTTTGTTTAGAGTCATTTTTATAGGTATTTGAGGTAGTTATGGGGCGAGCACAGGGAGTATTCCTGCTTCTATGCCTCCATCTTGGGTCCACCCCTAGCAATAATCTCTTGACAATTTTTAAAATTGTTTTATCTAAACTTTTCCTGAGCAAGAGGTAACATCAGATGCACAATAAAGGGTAGGAGCTTCTCTTTTTCTCTCTTTTCCTCCTTATTTTTACTTGTTTACTTTTTGATGACGTGGATTTGGAACTGTAATTTCACTGGTGCAGACACCTCTGTCCACCAGCACACATCAACACTTCTTCTGTAGATACCGGTAGTACTCTTAAGAATTTCAGTGGGCAGTGGAAAGTTAAATGACAGTTAATATGTATGAGAGGGTAAGGCTTGCCTAGATGTATTCCTGACTCTGAGGCCAACCCTTGATGAACTAGGCCTCACTACCTCTCAAGAGTTTCATTCACATTTTACAAACTTTAATGAAAACCAGATTTTAAAACCAGGAAGAGGGGAGGGGAACAGTTGGGAGAGAAATGATTAAGGTTTCTAAAAAAGCAAATTCAAGCAGTAGCTATGGAAATATCAATGATGAACACTCACCTCCCTTGCTTTTTGGAATTTTAACTACCCATTGACTAGTTTTTTTTTTTTCCTGTAAGCCTTCTCCAATTTCAAAACAATCTAAAAGGCAATTATTTAAAGGAATTTGGATTCCAAAGAATTTATTTAATTGATTGATTAATTTGTGTCTTATGTAGGTCCACCCTTTTTCTATAATTCTGTACTTTTGTGTAAAATTTTTGAGTTTCCTTATCTTTCTATTATAAAAGTTGTATATTTCTTCATCCATTTGTTATTGTATTTTCTATTAGTTTATGTGTTTGCTTACATATTAATTTATTTATTCATCTATGTATTTATTTGCTTACATATTTATTTTCTGATTTATTGATTTTTTTATCTGCCTGTCAGTTTATTTGGTTGCTTTATTATACTTAAGTTTTCAGCAGTATGAGGAGCTCCCAGCAGAGAACTTCACAGTACCCAGGCAGTTTTCCACAGGTTCTGCAATTTATAATCTTAGTGTATTTTCTGAGGCACTGGGATGTTATGTTACCTGCCAAGGTCTCAGAATGGTTAAAGACAGGGCTTTAGCCAAATCTTTTATGTTAAGTTGCTTTTCGTATATAGGCATTCCAAAAGTTTTGGTAAAATTCTAAGTTTTAATAGTGTAAGACAAAATAACATCAAACTACACTAACACTTGTAAGATAGCCTATGAGACTCATCTATCTGATGACTTCTTGTGTTTGATAATAAGAGTGATTTTCTGGGGGAGGTGATCAGAATCATAGAATAATTGATTTATAGCTTGAAGTGACCTAAAAAGCCAGTGAGTCTAATTCCTCAGCAAGTTTGAGGGCAGAATTTCAGGAAGATTGTGAGTCAGGCACTGAACTCATTGAGGAAAACAGAGTTGCTGTGGGGATGTGTAGATGGGTTGGGATTGGTAACCAGCAACTGACAATTTTGATTAAATAGATATGAAAGATGTGGATCCTTCTATTGGCATATCAAAACTAACTTGTTTCTTGAAAAACAATGCTTGCCTTCAGATAATCTCCTGAGAGGTAGGGTAAGAAGGGAAAATGGTAATACTCAATGGGGAGGGGCTGAACAGAACTGGTGATTTTCAAATGGGGCCTGACTCAAAAGTAAATAGTAAGACTAAAAAACTTAATTATTTAAGTCTTCTGAGATAAATTTCTTCAGACCTCTTTCTCATCTCTCCTTTTTGTTAGAATGAGAGACTTCAATCAAGGAACTTTTTTTTTTATTTCCTTTTTTTCCTGTGGGCAGACTGACAGGTTAGGTTGGTTCTTCCAATTTTCTTTGGTATGGTGGATGGTAAATTCCAGTTATCCTGGAATAATTATTAGCTCTTTACTAGCTTCTTTTCATGAAGCCTTACATCCTTTAGGATTATACTTAAAGATTAAAATATACCAGTTCTTTTGATATCAGTATGGTTTTATTTAATTAGGAATGTCCCTTTATGCAGATTATTTGTATCATCATCATCATCATCATCATCATCATCTCCTGTCTCTCTCCCACTCTCCCTTCCCCTCCACCTCTTTCGATTCCACCAAAAACAAAAATGCATGTTTTTATAGTTCAGCCTGTTAGCCATTACGTTAAAAAATCCCCTGTGGGAAGAACATCAACTGTTGGAAGTTTTGAGTTGTTTACATCTTTGTTAACTGTTTGTGGTGGAAGGGTGATGGCATAGAATTTTATACATATTTTCTGATCACAACATATTCTTGGTGAAAGTCTATGGGAATATATAAGTAGAAGTCCAAGTCCTTAACACCCAAAGCAGATATGGACCATTTTCTGGGCTACTTGCCCAACCTGTTCTAGCATTCATGGATTTGATATCCCACAAGGACATCTACTACTTCAGAATGTAGGGATAACTTCTCAGATGATGGCTCATGAGTATCCAGTGGCATACTTCCAATTAACAATCTTCCAATAAATATAATTAGCTATTGGCAAATGCATTTACTAATATAGCACGGTAAGATCAGCATCTATAAAACATTGTCTATCCCACTCCCCACACATTGCATTAACCTGTGACATACTCTGCTCCAAATATCCATAGCATCCATGGAAAACAGCTTAAACTTAAGCACAAATTTAAGAGTACAATGACAATGAGACAGACAGGTAGAAGTCACATGTGATCAAAGAAACTAAAAAATTATGAGCTATAAGACCAAGATGAGATTTGTTTCTTTGTAGGGTTCTTAACAAGTCTGACTCTCAATTGACAGACTAATCCTTTCTTAGGTCCTTGGCTGACTCTCTTCACTGGTTCCTGGGCTCCCACAGCTTAAAGCTGTTTCTTCCCTCTTATAACTGCCTCAATATATCCATGTCTCAATGCAGTATATACCTCTACTCCACACTGAAGGCTACATCTCCTACTAATTGAATACAACCTTTCAAATCTACATGGTTCATGGAAGACTAGCAAGGGACAAGAAAAATTTCCTTCCTAATCCACTTCCCCTCCTATTCTACCCAGAGGAATCTCCTTCAATGCTTTTCCTTTTAGCTCCTGGCTTGTTTTGCCAAATTTTATAGTATTTAATTATTTAAAACCTGAAAAGCCATGTCCAAATTTTTACTCATCTAATGAGGCTATTCTCTTTAAATCTGCAAGATAAATGTATTTATAATTCATAAAGCAATTTTATATGTTAACACCTTGTTGTACATTAACACCTTATTACTTGTGCTATCTACTCTTTGCTTTCCGTGACTACATTAAATATGAGGGGGAGGAGCAGAGATGACAACTTCTCTCTCCTTTACTGACAAAGTCAAGGGGAATTCTCATAAATGTCTTCATGTAATTGTATCCATCAAGGATTCTGTACAACTTTATTTGTGGGGAGCTAAGTTTGGGAGCCTTGCTGTCCTGTAGCAGGACTGAGAAATGTGGGAGGCCTGCTGTCTCCAAAGAGGGCTGAGAAAGTGTCACTGACCCAGAGATTGCTAGTGGGTCCATAAAAAGAGACAGGACTCTCACAATGGTGAAAGTAAAGAACCAATGTTTATTGTTCCAGGCACAGCTTTATAGAGCCATAATCCTCCTCCCTAATTGTCTTCCCCTCAGGACACTGCTTACTTATCTGTTCCAGGCTTGGGTGTAAATATCAGGCTTTTCTTGAGACCTAATCCTCACACCTATGTGTTTACCTGGGGGATGGGGAACTGATCCAGGCCCAGCATCAGGCCAAACACCTGAGAGGGTTTGTTCAGCCATCACGGTCAGATTCTCACTGGCCTGAGGTCCTCAACATCTCCGCCTGTTTTTCGCTACAAGAGTAGGTAATGCAGGTCAATGGTGACTTCATGCAGAGTGCAAGTCTAACACTGGCAACATAGGGGACTATGCACAACTGCAAAGGGACACAATATAATTAGGGTAAGAAGCAACATATATCCAATCACAGTCAGACCTACCATCTCACTGGTTTTACACAGATAGGATGAAATCTCTAACTATACTTCATCAATATCCCATTTAGGTGTAACCACCTCTTTCACATTTTCAATCAACAGCAATAGATCGTCATTTATGAGATGGAGATATTTCTCTGCAATTGTGCTCTTACTCGCTGTGTTGCCTGGCCGCCCCTAATAATTATTATTTTAACATTTGATATTAAAACTTTTATTTCCAGATTCTTTTGCTTCTTCCCTTATCACACACCCCTACTGGAAAGATAAGCAATTCAATAAAGGTTGTATATGTGTAGTTACGCAAAACATTTCCATAGTAGATATATTATAAAAAGACTGATTATATTATCCTCCATCCTATCCTGCTCCCCACTTATTCTATTTTCTACTTTGACCCTGTCCCTTTTCAAAAGTGTGTACTTCTAACTACCCTCCCCGCAAACTGCACTCCCTTCTATCATCCCCCCCTTATCCCTTTCTTCCCTACTTTCTTGTAGGGTAGGATACCCAATTTACTGTGTATTTTATTCCCTCCTTAAGGCAAATTCAATGAGAGTAAGGTTGACCCTTTCCCTTTTGCCTTCCTATTCTTCCCCTCGATTGTAACAGTTTTCTCTTGCCTCTTTTATATGAGGTAATTTACCCTATTCTATCTCTCCCTATCTCCTCTCATTATATTTCTCTCTCACCTTTTAATTTTATTTTAAAAATATGATCCCTTCCTATTCAACTGATCCTGTGCCCTCTGTCTATATATCATATCTACACAAATTCACACATACCATCCTATATAAACATAAATATGCATGTATACATACATATGTATACACATATGTATTCCCTTCAACTATCCTCATACTGAGAAAAATCTCATGAGTTACATTTATCATTTTTTCCATGTAGCAATGTAAATTTTTCAACTTTAATAACTTCCTTATGATTTCTTTTCCCTGTTTACCTTTTCATGCTTCTCTTGCTTCTTGTATTTGAACATCAAATTTTCTATTCAATTCTGTTTTTTTCATCGAGAATTCTTGAAAGTCCTCAATTTCATTGGATAGCCATATTTTCCCCTGAAACATGATACTCAGTTTTGCTGGGTAGGTGATTCTTGATTTTAATCCTAGCTCCCTTTCTCTGGAATATCATATACCAAGCCCTTCAATTCCTTAATGTAGAAGGTGTTAGATCTTGTGTTATACTGATCGTGTTTCCACAATAGTAAAATTCTTCCTTGCTGTCTGCTTGTAATATTTTCTCTTTGACCTGGGAACTCTGGAATTGGGCTATCATATTCCTAGGAGTTTTCTTTCTTTTGATCTTTTTCAAGAGGTGATCCATGAAATCTTTCAATTTCTATTTTGCCCTCTGATTCCAAAACATCAGGGCAATTTTCCTTGAAAATTTCTTGAAGGATGAGTTCTAGGTTCTTTTTGTTTTGATTATGCCTTTCAGGTAGTCCAATAATTTTTAAATTATCTCTCCTGGATCTATTTTCCAGGTCAGTGGTTTTTCAGATGAGATAGTTAACATTGCCTTCTATTTTTTCATTTGTTTGGATCTGTTTAACAGTATCTTGATTTCTCATAAAGTCATTAGCTTCCCTTTGCTCCAATCTAATTCTGAAGGAAAGATTCTCTTCAATAAGCTTTTGAATTTACTTTTTTAAGGCATTCTTCTCCTCAATGGCTTTTTGGGCCTCTTTTGCTGTTTGAGTTACTCTATTTTTTAAGGTGTTATTTTCTTCAGTCAGGGTATTGTCTCTTTTTTCATGATTTTCTTCCTTCATTCTCATTTATGTTCCCAATTTTTCCTCCACTCCCCTTACTTGATTTTCAGAATCCTTCTTTTGCTCCTCCATGGCCTATAACCAGTTCATATATTTTTTTTGGAAGCTTTTGGTGCAGGAGTTCTGTCTTTGCTGTCTTTCTCCCATTCCATGCTTTGATCATTTTTGTCCCCAAAAAAGGAATCTAAGCTTTGATTGCTGTCCTTGCTTTGCTTCCTCTGCTTGATCATGTTGCCAGTCAATTACTTGACTTTTGAGCTCTTTTCCATGGTAGAACTCTCTTTCCAGAGAGGAAAGCTTTGTCTCAAATTTCTGTGTTTTTTTTTTGCAGCTGTTGGAACTATTGGGGGGTGCCCTCTCTGCAGCTCCCACAAGTTCTGGCCCACTGGCCACACACCCAGGACCTCTACCCAAGACAGAGATCCATATCCAAACAGGTTAAAGCATTGATTGTTGCTTGTTCCTCCTATGATCTTCAGGCCAGGAGCTCTGGAGGCAGCCTCACAGGGAAGGAGCTATAGCCGCTGTCACTCTGCCACCTCTCGTCTGAATGATATTTCTGGCAATATATTTTAGAAATTTAAAAAAGTTTGTGTTTCTTTATTCTTACTAGTATGAGATAGTAAGATTAAAAAATATCAACGACTAATACTTTATCTTTGGCTTCAAATATTCCTATTTCTAGATTCATGTAATATATTGGGTATTTCTTTCCTAAACTAGTTGAAAAGGTAAGAGTGGTGGAGTTGAGAATGGTGCCCATAACATGGATGCACTTACCTCTTCTCCAAGATGCCTAACCTGAAAGCATTTTGTCAGTAAGCATTTTAATAGTCAATTAACCCCATAAGGACACAAAGACCCTTCTCTGGCCAAAAACTCATGATTTCCTCTTTTCCCATCCAAATAAAAGAGAAAATATCCTCCAGTTATGGTGTTGTTTAATAAACAGCTAGCCTTCTAAATACCCAATTTAACTTTATTCCATGAGCCATTCTCCTGATCCAGTCCTTTTTATTTGAGAAAATGCTTTATTTGTGCACATTAATGCTCATGATTGGACTTAACATAGAGGAACTATTCCATTAAATTTAAATTAGATGCTTAGTTATGTGGATTTAGCACAGCATTATGGTTAATTGTTGATGCTGACTTGGCTGCACTAGGTCTAGCCTCAGCCAGTGCAGGATTGAGTTCTCTGATGAAATATGCAGTTTCTCTGGTGTTTTCTTTCCGAAGATAGATAGGGAATGGTGATTGAAATTGTTAATGACATGGGCATCAGTTCTGGCTCAGAAGAGGCAGTCTTAGGCAAAGACTGGGCAGAACTGAATTAGAAAACAACTGCAGTATTCATTCCTATCTGTCAGGATCTCAGATTATAGGAATTCCATCATCTGTAACTCAGTTCTCTTAACCCTTCCTACCAACCCACTTATGATTTAATATTATGTTTTAAAACTATTGCCATTAAACTTAACTAAGAGAGAAAAAAATGGAGGTGCACATTCAAAGAAAGGATAGAAAGGGAGAGGTTGAGAAATAAAAGAAGACAAAGAGGAAAGAGACAAATTAGGAAAGAGGGACAGATATCAGAGAGAGGAAGAGATGACAATAAAGTGAATGGCAATGGGATTAATAATATGTATTTAGTGACTTAATTTTTTGCAAAGTGTTTTATATACATTTTTTCTTTAAAATCTTACTGCATAGTGGAGATACAATTACAGATATGATAATTTTCATTTTGTTCTTTTTTGCGGGGTGGGGGAAGGGCAATTGGGGTTAGGTGACTTGCCAAAGGTCACACGGCTAGTAAGTGTTAAGTGTCTGAGGCCATATTTTAACTCAGGTCCTCATGACTCCAGGGCTGGTGCTCTATTCACTGTGCCATGTAGCTGCTCTTAATTTTCATTTTTCAAATGAGGAAACTGAGTCTCAGACAGGTTAAGTGACTTACCTGTGGCAACACAGCTAGCAAATACTACCAGAGACAGTTTGAATCCAGGTTCTTGACTGTAGGTACAACATTCTCCACTATACCACTCTATCTTCTCACTGGTGAATAAAGGGAAATGTTAAAAAGGATGATTTCCATCTAATTTGAGAATATAACTTGGAAAGTAATAAAAATAGAAAGGAAGGAAAAAGGAAGATTGTTAGGCTTTCAAGATATTGCTGAGGGGCAGCTAGGTGGTGCAGTGAATAAAGCACCAGCCCTGGAGTTAGGAGAACCTGAGTTCAAATCTGGCCCCAGACACTTATCACACACACATAAAACTAGCTGTGTGACCTTGGGCAAGTCACTTGACCCCAACTTCCCTTAAAAAAAAGATATTGCTGAAGCCCAATATCTCCCAGATCTGATATGTACCCTATTGGTATTTTAAACTGATTCTCTAGAAGGAAACTATGTTATCCTCTTGATAAACATATTTCTGCCACTATTGACTCTCCCATTATCAATTATCTAATTTTGAGGAAAATTTTTTTCAGATATGCTAAATTGTATATTTTTATTATTATTATCCAATATATGAGAATAATACTAAATTGCTTATTTTAATAACAAATGCTTCAATCACATCAACAAAATATGTGTTGCAAAATAGATGTTTTACACAGCATAATCTAGTACTGAAAATATTGTACAAACACAAATTAATAATAATTTTAAACAACTCTGATAAAAGTAGAAATTTTAGGGCAAGTCAAAAAGAGAAAAAAATATGTCCTTTTATGATACAAAATTAAATATTCTTAGAATATCAAAGTTTAGAGCCTATTACTAAGAGATGTCCTGGGAAGGAGCAGCTATGAAGATGCAGCCTGGCAACATTTCCTACTATGGATAATCCATGAGCTAGAACAATATTTACATGTGCAATTTCCTCTTTGAATTTTGCTACATGACTAGTTTCACATTTTATTTTAAGGAGTTTTATTTTTGTTTTTGGAGTGAGAAGTGAAGGCACATCTAGCTGGTTTTCAAACTAAAGGGAATTAATTTATTTCCATAGCTCATATTTTACTGAAAAAATCTATTAGAGGGGCGGCTAGGTGGCTCAGTGAGTAAGAGCACCGGCCCCAGTGTCAGGATAACCTGGGGATCAAATCTGGGCTCAGATACTTAGCACCACACCCAGAAATAATAACTGGCTATGTAACCTTGAGCAAGTTACTTAACCCCAATTGCTTTAAGAAAAATCTATTATAATCAGCTGAAGTATGATCATGTTTAAAGCTAAACTCAGTTATATCTGTAGGCTAATCAGTTCCAAATGGCAACTTATTCTAGATAGAACAATTAATTCCAAGATCTCCCTTTGTCGTGTTTATTTAATTTTATGATTAACTTTTGTTGCTGTAGTAGTTGAGTTATTCTAGTCTTGTCACTCTCCATGACACCATTTTGGGGGTTTTCTTGGGGTGTTTTGCCATTTCCTTCTCCAGCTCATTTTACAGATAAAATGGAGGCAAACAGGGCTAAGTGACATGTTCAGAATCATACAGCTAATGTATGAGGCCAAATTTGTAATCAGGAAGATGAATTTTCTTGACTCCAGTCTTAATATATAAACTATATATAATAAATGAATGAATATATATGTATATTATATAAACTGTATATAATATATTAACTATAAACTAAGCCTCGTAGCTGCCCTCATATGCTCATATCTTCAAAGTCATGTAGTGCATAGATATGTGCACAAGTATATGTGTACATATGTCTGATATATTTGTGTATGTGCATACAATACACACATATAGACACATGTGATTATGTATGGAGGTATACATAAGTGTTTTGAATGTCTCCAGGAAAAATACACAGGTGTGCATACATATTAGCTCATATGTCTGCTATATACATTTGTACCTGTATTTACCTATGTATATGCATACCTGAATATTTTTTGATATGCATATGTGTGTATATTTGTTTTTTGTGTGTATGGATAGGTAGAAAGATGTATTTTCTTATACTAGAGGCTGTATAGCCAAAAAACAAATGAGACATAATTTATAATGGGTCCAAAAATTCATCACCATTTATTAATTTGTCAGTACAAGTTTGTAGAGGGAAAGTATTTTATCTGAAATGAAGTTGATTTGGACCTCATATCAATATAATATCCAATAGTAATGAAATGCAGAACAATAAGTATTTGAAGGTACAAAAAAATTTTTAAAAGCAACGATTACAAATCCCAGGAGCCATTAGGAAGGCTAATTCCTCTGCAATTATAGCAATTCTCTAAAGAGCCTCTTACTTCAAAGGTCAACAACTGTAGATATTACTTTAGTTCTTATTCTTTACTCTGACATTATGCATATAACTAAATGGTTGCCTAATTAGTACATGGTTGAAAATAAATGTTCATTTTTAGAGAAAAAAATACCTTTTCTAGTGCCTAAACATTACTGATGAATACTGTGGAAGTCTGTCAGGGGTACTACTTCTTATTATTACATTATTAAAATAGAATGAATATAGATTATTGAAAGAAGAGTCTTGGATAGGGGGCAGAGCCAAGATGACAGAGTAAAAGCAGGGAATTTCTTCATCTCTCAGACCTCTGAAAATACCTATAAAAATGACTCTAAACAAATTCAAGAGCAACAGAACCCACAAAATGACAGACTGAAAGAATTTTCCAGTCCAAGACAACCTGAAAGGTGGATAGGAAAAGTCTGTTGAGCCAGTCTGAGAGAAGAGCACAGTCCAGCATGAGCCATGCTTGCCAGAAATGACCAGAGCAGGCCTCAGGGAACTGAGTCAGAGGCAACTATGTTGGTTTCCAGACTTCTCACCTGGTAAATGCCAAAGACAACTTAGAAGGTCAGTAGGAAAGGTCTGTTGGACCTGTGTGAGAGAGGAGCTCAGTCTGGACCCAGCCACAGGACAGTAGCAGTGGCAGCTACTTCTGGAGCTCTTGGCCCACAAATGGTGGAGTAATCAAGTAGCTGGTCAGAGGGGTAATGCAGGGATCTCTTTGCTGGTGCTGAGAAAGAATTCTCTTGCTTTGCCTGTGCTTGGACCTGAGCCCGCAGTCCTGGGTTGAAGAGAACTGCTGACTTGGCAGAGCTTGTGGAGGTGGTGGAGTGGGAATCCTCCTCAGAGTTCCAAGGCAGAAAAGAATCCTTGGGGTCACTCACAGACAAGACCACAGGCAGGAGAGGAGTAAACACCTCTCCTTTGATCACACAACCTTGGAAGAGATGAAAATTTATAGGTCTCTAGTAGTATCTCTGAAAAAAGCTGCACAAAACCGCTGAAGCTTGGGACAATTGCCCTCCACCGTGGAAGCGGAGTTCTACCTTAACAAAGACCTCAAAAGTCAAACAAGTGACTGGGAAAATGAGCAAACAGGGGGAAAAAAAGAAAATATAGAATCTTACTTTGGTGACAAGGAAGATAAGAGCATATAATCAGAAGAAGACAACAAAGTCAAGCCTCTACATCCAAAGACTCCAAGAAAAAATGAAAGGTCATGGAAGAGCTCAAAAAGAATTTTGAAAATCCATTAAGAGAAGCAGAGGAAAAATTAGGAAGAGAAATGAGTGATGCAAGAAAATAATGAAAAACAATGCAAAAAAATGTTGAAGAAAATAACACCCTAAAAAATAGACTAACCCAAATGGCAAAAGAGGTCCAAAATGTCAATGAGGAGAAGAATGCTGTAAAAATCAGAATTGGCCAAATGGAAAAGGCTGTCCAAAAGCTCACTGAAAAAAATAATTCCTTCAAAATTAGAATGGAGCAAATGGAAACTAATGACTTTATGAGAAAACCAAAAGAACAAAAAAAATAAAAGACTATGTGAAATATTTCATTGGAAAAACCACTGACCTGGAAAATATATCCAGGAGAGGTAATTTAAAAATTATTGGACTACCTGAAAGCCATGATCAAAAAAAAGAGCATAGACATCATCTTTCAAGAAATTATCAAAGAAAACTGTCCTGATATTCTTGAACCAGATTGGAAAATGGAAATTGAAAGACTCCACCAATCATCTCCTGAAAGAGATCCCAAAAGGAAAACATCTAGGAATATTGTAACCAAATTACAGAGTTCTCAGGTCAAGGAGAAAATATTGCAATCTAGAAAGAAAGGATTCAAGTATTGTGGGAATATAATCAAGATAGCACAAGATTTAGCAGCTTCAACATTAAGGGATTGGAGGATTTGGAATATGATATTTCAGAGGTCAAAAGAACTAGCATTAAAACTAAAAATCACCTACCTAGCAAAACTGAGTATAATTCTCCAAGGGGGAAAAAATGACAGTCATGAAATAGAATGCTTTCAGTCATTCTTGGTGAAATGAATAAACCAGAGCTGAACAGAAAATTTGACTTTTAAAAACAAGAATCAAGAGAAGCATGAACAGGTAAACAGTAAAGATAAATCATAAGGGACTTACTGAAGTTGAGCTGTTTACATTCCTACATGGAAAGATGATATTTATAAGTCATGAGACCTTTCTCAGTATTAGGGTAGTTGCAGGGGTGAGTTTAATATGAAAGATGATATCTAAAAAGTAAAATTAAAGGGTGAGAGAGGAATATACTGGGAGAAGGAGAAAGGGAGAGGTAGAATGAAATAAATTATCGCTCATAAAAGAGGCAAGGAAAAGCTTTCACATTGGAGAGGAAGAGGAACAACGTGAGAAGGAATGAGTGAAACTTACTCTCATAGAATTTGGCTTAAGAAGGGAAGAAAATGCATACTCAGTTGGTTATGGCAATCTATCATAACCCTACAGGAAAGTAAGGGGGAAAGGGATGAGATTTGGTGGGGGGGATGATAGAAGGGAAGGCAAATGGGAGGAGGCGTTAATCAGAAGCAAACAATTTTGAGGAGGGACAGGGTCAAAGGAGAAAATAGAGTAAATGGGGGGGTAGGATAGGATGGAGGGAAATATAGTTAGTGTTTTACAACATGACTGTTATGGAAATATTTTGCATGACTACACATATATAACCTATATTGAATCACTTGCCTCATCAATGATGGTGGGAGGAAGGGAGAAAATGTAGAACTCAAAAGTTTTAAAAACAAATGTTAAAAATTGTTTTTGCATGCAACTGAAAAAATGAAATATACAGGCAATACGGTATGGAAATCTATCTTGCCTACAGGAAAATAGAAGGGAGGGGATAAGAGAGGGCATGGTGATAAAAAGGAGGGTAGATTGAGGGAAGGGGTAATCAGACTTCACATTGGGGTGGGGAGAGGGGAGAGATGGGAAGAAAATTTGGAACTCAAATCTTCTGGAAGTGAGATGAAAACTAAAAATAAATTAATAGGAATAAAATCACATTAAAGTTTTAAAATAATACAAAAATGTCTCAGGTAATTCTTGATTATCTATGGGTCCTCCATCTTAAAAATCAGGAACAAATTCTTAATATTGAGTCTCAACATGGGAGGCCATTTGAACAGCTTTACTTTGGAAATACTCAAAACTCAGAAAGAGTCTCTTACAAATATGATATTATAGGCATTGTTTTTTAACCTCTTTGATTCAATAAACATTTATTTAACATTTTCTACACTTTAGGTCCTGGGAATGCAAAGCACAAAAGGCAACAGTTCCTATCCTTAAGAGGTTTATGTTACAAGATGACTAGTGATTTAAAAACAAAAGGTCAAATGAAAGAAAAAATGAACAAGAGACTGTCTTTGCTTGACTTTCTTGGCTCTAAGTCCACCCTTTCCCACTTGTATCCTATGTTGGTTTTGCATAAGATAAAACCAAATGACTTACCAGTCTGATCCCAGCCTGAGACTTGCAGCAGTGATCAAGGACTAGATGTAGCCTATGCCAGAGTCTCTGCACTTAGAAACAATTCAAGTCATCAATAACTTATAGGCAAGCCCCCCTTATTAAAGAAAACAAACTGGGAATCATGGAGGAATGTGATTTGCTCAAAGACACAGAATTAGAAATTGATCTATATTCAAACTCCCAGGGGTCAGTTTTTATTGGCCTAGGTATTTCAAAGGTCTCTCCTTAATTCAGATATGCCATCTTCCTGAGGTTTTTATACCATTTCTTGGAACAAGGGGATACTTTCAATGCTCAGTTCAAGTGACACCTTCTCAAAATTGGTTTTCATTGATGAGTAGGGTTGAGCAGTCCCGAAAAGTCAAGCAGTCAATAAAAAATTGTTAATATTTTGCTGTATGTTAGGTTCTGGGAAATACAAACAAACAGGAATAAAATGTTTGTTCTCGACGAGCTTATATTTTAATGAGTCAGGGGCAATTTAGGGTTAGAACAAGGATGGGGAACCTGCATAAGAAGGTGCCTATACCTAGGGAAGTCAATAAATCTCCGAGTTAATTTCAGTGTTTTATGTCTCCCAGGAGTCCTTCATGTCTTATGTAGTTTCTGTTGTGGGTAAAGTAAAGGCTGTCCCTTACATAATGATAAAATGGTACATTAAATTTGAGGCAGGATCTGGAATTCTCTTACATATACATTGATTTCATGTTTCCTTTTTGATTCCACATTTTTTTCCTACAGCACAGTATAAACTCTAGAGGGCAGGGAGGGAAGGAAGCAGGGAGAAACTTTCATTTGGTATCATTAGCACCTCTCATTCTCTGACATTGTCACCGTTTAATAAATGTGTGTTAAATTAAACTGAATTTCTTAGCATACCAGCAATACTTTTACACTTTTTTTTGGTCCCAAATTCAATGTGGAGAATAGATTTTTAGTCCTCTGAAATCAGGTTCATCCTGACTTGATCATTACATATGTGAATGCCACATGGGAAATGATATTACGTATGAGAGACCACAGAGAGCACACAAACAAAAACAGATTGTCAGTGAAGATACTGAGTATATCAACATATCCTGCCACCTCATCTACATATCAACTTCATCACTGATGGAATAATAATTTAAAAACCTGTCACAAAGGTCAGCATGCCATTTAAGAGGTGAGCAGGCAGAATTCAAAGGTTAAAGAACAATGGGGACTATCCAACTTGAACCAGGCTTGAACCTGGCACTGGAATCTAAATTCAAGCTAAGTATCTTTAAAACTAGTTCTTTTCTGATTTTCCCAGTTTTTTACTATACACCTCATCCAAACCTCTGACTTTATTTTATACCTATTCTGTTTTTTACTTATCTGTGAACATGTATGCCTCCCAAAAATGTAACCCCTTATGATCAGAGATTATAATAATAATTAACATTTATATAACATTTGCTATGTGTCAGGCACAGTGCTAAGTGCTTTACAATTATTAAATCATTTGATCCTCACAACAACCCTGAGAGATAGGTTCTATTGATATCCCCATTTTACAGATGAAGAAACTGAGGTGGAAGTAAACTGACTTGACCAGAATCATATAGTTAGTATGTGAGGCTAGATTTGAACTCAGATCTTCCTAACTCCAGGTCTGGTGCTCTATCAACTGTGCCCCTTTGGCTGTCTTCATTTTGTCTTTGCATCCCCAATAGTTAGCATGCTACCTGGCATACAGTAGGTGTTTAATAAATGTTTGTTGATTGTTTAATATTTGAAAATTCCCTTTGTTAAAAGCATTGAGAAGGGGAAAGGTTGAGGCAGGAGCAATCCCCTACCTCTTGAGGCAACCCATTCCAATTTTGTATAACTTTAGAAGTTTTTCCTCATCTAGCTTCTGAAATTTCAATAAATTGTTTCTAGTTCTTCCCTCTGGGAATAAATATCACAATCCTAAATAATCCCACTTCCACATCATAGCCCATACCGTCCTCCTTGTAAAGCCAAGCATGAGCAGCTATCCTGAGGACTGCTGCTGTCAATAGCTTTAAGGTTCTGATCACATAATATTGTGAACTCTCTATATTCAACAGTAAACTAAAGCAATCACAGGAACCAAAGTACAATATTTACAGCACTATAACAAAAATTATTACTAAAGTGGTCACATATTCTTAAACAAAAGATATCATTCAGTAAGTCACAATCTGAATCAATCAATATAAAGTACCCATCTAAAGTCTTCTATAATCTTGATTGGAGACTGGCTTCGATCATCCTTTACTCAATCATCTTTAAGGAACAATCATCCTTAAGGGGTACAAAGTACAAAGCAGAAAGGTTTCCCACCCCTAGGTCTCATTGTCTTAGTTTCCTCAGCCAGCACTAAGTAACCAAGTAAAGGGCCTTTTATCTTTACTGGAGACTGACTCCCAAACTCCATGGTTCCTCTTCCATGCTTCCAGCTCTTGCCTGAATTCACTCAACGGTCCGTACTCCTGGTCCAGCTCCCCACATCAAGCTTAGCAGATTTACAACAATATACACACACACATTGCCAGCACTATCATCAATTCACTTTCTGCCTGTGAAATCAACACAGACCAACACAGACAGGGCTTCTGTCTGAGAAATTCACACAAACCATCAGTAAAGTCCCAGGACCTGTGAAAGCATTAGTAAAACACTCCTTCAGGACTTCTGTAAACTGACAGCAGGAAAGTCCTCTTTCAGTGCTTCTGAACCAGTAGTAAGGTCCCAGGGCTTCCATAATAACAACAATATCCTCTGTCAGCAGCAGGTCTGACAAAGTAACATCAACACAGACAAAACAGACAGACAGAGTGCTGGCACGTTCCTCCCAGTTCTGCTCAGTCCCAGCTCATACCTGAGCTTTTATTTGCTCCCCTCCTTTCCATTCCACTCTTTCTCTTACGTGCTTCCTGTTCCAGTCTTTGGCAAGTTCCTCCCACTGTGGGCTTCATAGGTTCTGTTTCGAACAAAGACTTGCTATAATCACAGAGGAGGTTCAAAGACACTTGAATAACGGAAACAAGGAGCTTAGTAGAATTTTGCTTGACATTACACTCTTCCATCCACTTCTTTTTCCTGTCTGTCTCTAGTTCCTTCAACTCTTCTTCCTAGGGTATGAATTTTAGATACTCCACCATCATTGTCCTCTTCTAGACACTGTCAAGATTATTTGTGTCCTTTCTACAAAGTATTTTCTAGAATTAATCACACAACACAAGAGATATGGCTTGACCAGGGCAGGGTATAGAGGGACTTGCTGATAGCAGCTATATTGATCAATGCAACTTAGTGTACCAGGGCAAAGAGGAAATATTTTAGGAGCACAGCATCTGGAGTTTAAATCCTGACTTTGCTGTTTGCTAACGATGGACAAATCACTTGGACAAATCACGTCCTTTTTATGGGCCTTAGTTTCCTCATCCGTAAAATTAGAAGGTTCAACCCAATGACCTCTCAAATTCATTCCCATTCTAGATATATGATCCCTTTAAATGCACAAATCACCATAGTTTATGTCTTCTATATGATTCTATTGATACATACTGTCTTTGTTTTGTTTTGTTTTGCTTTTTGGAGGGCAATTGGTGTTAAGTGACTTGCCCAAGGTCACACGGCTAGTTTTAAGTGTCTGTGGCCAAATTTGAACTCAGGTCCTGCTGACTCCAGGGCCAGTGCTCTATTCACTGCACCACTTAGCCACCTCCATCACATACTGTGTTTGCAGTCTACTAAAACACTTAGTATTTTTTTTTCATATAACCTGGTTGTTTACATATGCCTTTCCTACCTTGATTTTTTTTTAAACTCAGGTACAAGGTTGTACAATTGCCTGTATTTAATTTCATTACCTTCAGCCCAGTGTTCTAGCTTTGCATGAAATTTTGGACTTCTGCTACCTCTTTTCATCTCTTTGCCATCAACTCGGCTTTGCCAAAGTTTGTTCCTTTTCTCCACAGGGTCTTCTTGAATAGCAGTACACACAGACACCAGTATACAGAACTGTGACCTTTGAAAGGTTAGAAGATCTGGGGCTGGCATGGGCATTGGTAGCATGATCCATAAGAAGCTAGTAGCAGCATCCCTAGAGCAGCAGTGGCTGATAGCAGCATTTGTGTATGGGTCTAAGGCAGACTAGAAACCACGAAGGAAGATTCCTCAAGGAAACTGACCCTTGTAGTCCAGCAGATGGTTACACCTAAGGGAACTTCACAAGGACTCTGCAAAGAAAAGAGGTGACTTCTAGTGACTAGTATGTATGTGTTTACTCTGAGGATGTATGTATTCTCTAAGTTTGAGCCCATTCTCTCTAGAGACCTTGTATGTGCAAGGAAAGTATGTGCCATCTGTTTGAGAGGAAAACACCAGACATCTGTCTTTGCTTTACCTTAGTCTTTGTAAGACAGCTAAGACTAATGGATAATCAAATGGCAGGAAGATTGTAAGTGATAGTACTAAAAATGTCAGACCCCCCCCACCAGTTTATCCCCAGAATCCCATCAGGAAATAGTTCCCTTGGGAACCAGTCAAGATTGGGGGATCAGCACTGGAGGAAGTGTCTTCCTTCCTTCCTTCCTTCCTTCCTTCCTTCCTTCCTTCCTTCCTT
>NW_027185798.1:53577418-53579272 GCF_028583685.1 Petaurus breviceps papuanus | reverse complement strand
CTTCCTTCCTTCCTTCCTTCCTTCCTTCCTTCCTTCCTTCCTTCCTTCCTTTCTTCCTTCCTTCCCACCTTGTTCTCTTCCTTCCCTGTCTCTCCATTTCTTTCTGTCTTTTTCTCATAAACATTATGGCATTTCAGAAAAAGGAAGTTTCAGGAAGAACGAAATTCAAATCCCCACTGTGATAACTAATCGTTGTGTGGCCCTAGACAAGTCACTTTATCTCTATTCTTGATGCAGCTCACTAAGATCATAAATTACAGAACAGTATTTGATCTACAATGCTAGAAGGAGTTTATATATCTCAAGTTCCTTCCTACATTTAATTCACAAGTCCCAAACTTTTAAAACCTGCTTTAAAATTTGAAACTGACCTAAGATTGATTAATGATTTGAACAACAATTATTATTATTAATATTATTATCATTAATTTAGCATCTACCATGTTTCATGTCTTGTGCTAGATCCTTGCACTATAAATATAAAGAATGAAATAATTCCTGCCCTCAAGGAGCCTACTTATTAAGGATTAATTAATTACATGCTATTTAATGAATTATCAAAACTCTGAAATCATCTGAGTCTCAGTTACCTCATCTCTACAATAAAATTAATAATATCTGTAGTCCATCATTGATATATTTTGAAACTTAAAAGCCTTATTATATACAGATCAGTTATTTTTATTCCCTTAACTTGCCCACACAGATATGGCAAGAGTCATAATACTAAGTGATAGTTTTACTGAGTGAGTTGAAGACAGGTCAGAGTAATTAACAGGAATAAAGACATGAATTTAAATGATTACTCATTCATTTCTTTCTTCATTCAACAAACATTCAATTGACACCAGAGTAGAGCACTGTGTGATTTCCTGGGGAACAATCTTCACATTTTTTAGGTTGGTTTCAACTGATATTCTCCTGCCTAAGCCTCCCCCAAAGGATTGCTATTTGAAGAAATTCAATTCAATTTCATTCAATTTTTTAAAGTATAATTTTACTAGATTTTAGACACTTTGATAGATACTCAAAATAATACACAGACACAAAACTGTTCTAAAACAAAACAAAAAAAAATGAACCCAAACCCAGCCCTTCAGAATTACAAATCCTGGTAATATACAATGGGGATCAGGTTGAAGGGGAGGTGGAGGGAAAGGGGAAAAAATGCCTGCTGCAACTATTTTAGTATTCCCCTAACTCCAATTCTTGTCATTAAATAGCCAGACCCCTTTTCAATAGTTTTATATATTCCCTTTGAGGGATGCATATCAAATGCAAAATGACTGAACAAATTGTAGTATGTGATTATAGTGGAATATTATTGTGTTATAAGAAATTATGAGCAGTATGCTCTCAGAATAACCTGGAAAGATTTACAGAAGGCAATGCAAAGTGTCTTGTAACAAAGTAACAGTAATATTGTAAGATGATCAGCTGTGGATGACAGCTATTTTCAACAATACAATAATCCAGAACAACTCTGAAGGACTTATGATGAAAAATGCTATCCATCTGCAGAGAAAAAAAAAAACTAATAGTGACTAACTATAGATTGAAGCATACATTTTTTACTTTATTTTTTTAAAGTTTTTTTTTGTCTATGTTTTCTTTCACAACATGACTAATATGGAAATGTGTTTTGTATGACTACACATATACAACCTATATTGAATTGCTAGCCTTTTCAATGAGGGGGTTGGGGAAGGAGGGAGGAAAATAATTTAAAACTTGAAAGTTTTTTTTTCTTTTTAAATAAATATATTTACTATTAGCTTACAACATTCAGTTCCCCAAGTTTTTGATTTCCAAATTTTCTCTCCCCTCCCTATTCTAACCCCCCCCCCCCCCCCC
>NW_027185798.1:53559656-53577318 GCF_028583685.1 Petaurus breviceps papuanus | reverse complement strand
CCCCCCCCCCCCATGGCTGTGTGCGATCCGATATAGGTTTTACTTATACCTTCACATTAAACTTTAGTCAGGTTGTAAAGAAAAGTTAAGAGCAATGTAATGAATAATGAGAAAGAAGAGACAAAACAAATCAGAAGAGAGAGAGAAAGTAGTTTGCTTCAGTCTGAATGACTTAATAATTCCTTCTCTGGATGTTGATGGCCTTTTCCATCATGAGACCTTTGGAGTTTTCTTATAACCTTGCATTGCTGAGATAAGCCCAGTCTATCCAAGTTCGTCTTCACAGATATGATATATCTGTATTTCTGTACAATGATCTCCTGGATCTGCTCTCCTCACTCAGTTTATATAAGTCTCTCCGGTTTATTATGAAGTCTGTCTGCTCCTCATTTCTTATAGCAAAATAGTATTTCATTACATTCATATACCACAACTTGTTTAGCCAATTGATAGGCATCCACTTGATTTCCAATTCTTTGCCACCACAAAAAGCACTGCTTTAAATATTTGTGTACATACGGGTCCTTTACCCACTTGCATGATCTCTTTGAGGTACAACCCTGGAAGTGGGATTGCTGGGTCAACAAATATGCACATTTTTATGGCTCTTTGGGCATACTTCTAAATTGCTCTCCAGAATGATTGGATAAGTTCACAACTCCATCGACAATGCATTAGTGTTCCAATTTTCCCACGTATTCTCTAGCATTTATCATTTTTTCTCTCTTGTCATGTTAGCCAATCTGACCGGTGAGATGTGGTATCTCAGAGTTGTTTTGATTTGCATTTCTCTGATCAATAGTGATTAGAGCATTTTTTCATATGCTTATAGATATCTTTAATTTCTTCCTCTGAAAACTGCTTGTTTATATCTTTTAACCATTTATCAATTGGGGAATGACTTATATTGTTATGAATCTGACTCAGTTCTTTGTATATTTTAGAAATGAGGCATTTATCAGAGAAAGTGGTTGTAATAAATTCCCAATTTTCTGCTTCCCTCCTAATATAGGTTACATTGGCTTTGTTTGTATAAAAACTTTTCAATTTAATGTAATCAAAATTATCCATTTTGCACTTTGTAATGCTCTCTATTTCTTGCTTGATCATAAATTCTTCCCTTCTCCGTAAATCTGACAGGTAAACTAGTCCTTGTTCTCCAAGATTGTTTACAGGATCTCTTTATATCGAAATCGTGAACGCATTTAGACTTTATTTTGGTGTATGGTGTAAGATATTAGTCTATGCCCAGTTTCAGCCATAATAGTTTCCAGTTTTCCCAGCAGTTTTTGTCAGATAGTGAATTCTTATCCCAAGAGATGTAACCTTTGGGTTTATCAAAGAGTAGATTACTATAGTCATTGACTACTGTGTCTTGAGTATCTATTCTATTACACTGATCTGTCACTCTGTTCCTCAGCCAGTACCAAGTAGTTTTGATGACTGCTGCTCTGTAATATAATTTAAAATCTGGTATGGCTAAACCACCTTCCCCAGCATTTCTTTTCATCAATTCCCTTGATATTCCAGACCTTTTGTCCTTCCAGATACATTTTGTTACTGCAGCTATTGAGATAATCATATGATTTCTACTAGTTTTATTGTTGATATGATCAATTATGCTGATAGTTTTCCTAATATTAAACTAGCCCATATTCCTGAAATAAATCCTACCTGATCAAAGCGTTTTATTCTTGTGAGAAATTGCTGTAATCTTTTTCCTAATATTTTATTTTAAAAATTTGCATCTACATTCATGAGGGAAATTGGTCTATAATTTTCTTTCTCTGTTTTGGCTCTTCCCGACTTAGGTATCAGTACCATATTTGTATCATAGAAAGAATTTGGTAGGACTCCTTCTCTAATTTTCCCAAATAGTTCTATAAAATATTGGAATCAGTTCTTTAAATCTTTGACAGAATTCTCTTAAATCCATCTGGCACTGGAGATTTTATTTGTAGGGAGTTCATTGATGGCATGTTCAATTTATTTTTCTGAGATGGAGTTTTTAAGTATTTTACTTCCTCTTCATTTAATCTATGCAATTTATATTTTTGTAAATATTCATCCATTTCACTAAAATTGTCAAATTTATGGGCATACAATTGGGCAAAATAATTCCTAATTATCGTTTTAATTTCCTTTTTCGTTGGAAGTAAATTCACCCTTTTCATTTTTGATACTGGTAATTTGATTTTCTTCTTTTTTAAATCAAATTGACTAATTGTTTATCAATTTTATTGTTTTTTTCATAAAACCAGCTCTTAGTTTTATTTATTTGTTCAATAATTTAATTTCAGTTTTATTAATATCTCTTTGGTTTTCTGTATTTGTAATTGATATTTAATTGGGGGTTTTCAATTTGTTCTTTTTCTAAATTTTTCAATTTCATGCCCAATTCATTGATCTCCTTTGGGAGAGGAGTGACTATGGTTTTCCTGGGCACTTCCTCAATATGGAGGCAGAGGGAGGAAATTATCATTTGATGGATGAAGCCACAGGGACAGAGAAATCTTCCCTGGTGAGAAAGCTGCCTGGAATTGGTAGAATAGTTCAGAGTCAGAAACAGAGCTAGGAGAAGACTGAAGTAAGGAACAGGGCTGACTTGAGTATGTCCTCAAATGGAGATTCTTCTGAAAACCAAATACTTAATGCAATCAATGGACCTGTGATATTGTCACTGTCAGTCCTAAAATGAAGACTACATCCTATGTAAGCCTACCCAACCTGTGTGAATTTTTTTTTTCATTTAACTTGCCCCATAATATGATTTACAGGGCACACACTCAAAATAGAGGGCCCTTCCCTGAAATTTTGTATTTGTCTCCAGACAGTACAGTTCAAAGGATTTGTAAGCAGGGGAAAATCTCTGGCAAAATCTATTGTGTGGGAAAGCCTTTCATTACTGTTCTCCAGATGACAGACTGCTTTCCATGGGCCCAGATCAGCTAAGTATAGTGTCAGCCACTTGGAGATAAATTTTTTTGTCTTGGCAAACCATGGTGGAATATGCTCTTCACTTCCTAAAACTAAATAATAACAACAACAAAGAAAATGGAAATCAACATCAAAGAAGCAGGAGAAAGACAAATAGATCCTCTAATTTCTTATTCAACTTATTTACCTTTGGTCCAAAGTCCATTTGTATTAAATAGCCAAGGTACTCTCTGCATTTATTCTTCATGATCTGGGAATCACCAGTCACACAGAGGCAGAAATAAACATGGTTCCTCTCTGGTGAGATGCCCTGACAAGTGCTACAGTGTAGTCTATCAGGCAGTAATACAAATAAATCTCAAGGGGAAATGATAAGGAAAGCATTGGGCAGAGACATTTTTGAGCTATACAATATCATATTAGGGTCAACTATCTGAACTTTGCTGGAGAGGCAAAGCAAAGAAGTATAATTTCAACTGCGTTAGATGCTCTGAGCTTTTTTTTTTCTTTTCTTTGTGTATCTAGCTCTTAGCACAGTGACTAGCGCACAGTAGGGGATTAATAAATGTTTATTGTCTGACTGTTCTCCATTTAAGCTCAACGATACAGTGAAAAATCCTAGTCCAGGTATAAAGGAGATCTGGTTACAAATCCTGCCCTCAGTACTTAATAGCTGTATGAGGATGAACCACATGATCACTCTGATTTTTCTTTTTCTTTTCTGTAAAATGCACTGTAAGAACCTACCTCTTAGGGTTGTTCTGAGGCTCAAATGAAAATATTTGTAAACTAGGTGACAGAGGAGATCAGATTCTTATATGATACAGTCCAAAATTCTGTTAAAATGTGTTCAAAAGTGCTTGACTAAGGCTTCCCCTGCTATTAACATGAGAGGAGGTATTGAGCTAGGCAGGCACTTTATGACAAGAAGCAGCTATATGATTATCTGTGCATAGTATCAGCTCAGAAAATGTCAAGGTCAAGAATAACTGCCCTCAGAATAAGATTTAGATGTCCCTGTTGGCATAGTGCTTAAATAAGTCTATACTTTTAAAACGAACAGGCCAAGATAATTGGCAATCTAGAATCTGACTGATTTATCAACCAATGAACATTGCACCACTGAAACTGGGTTTTAGTTCCATGAACATATTCAAATATTAATGACTGCAAATTTCTACTAAGGGAAAAACAAATTAAAACAACTCTAAATTTTTAACACATACCAAATAAATTTTCAAAGGTGATAAAAGACCAAAGGAGAAAATGATAGTGACCATGTGGTCACAGACACATGGATATGCTATTGTTTGAGTTGGGAATTAATCCAAAAATGCTGGTGAACAATTTAGAATTATTCTATTGTTAGAATTATTTATTATATTATTATAATTAAATTATTAATAGATGTCATCACCTTTTGACCCAGTAATCTCATTCGGGGTATATACTACCAAAAAAGTCAAAGAGAAAAAAAGACACCTGCTATTCATAGCAATATTTTTTTATAGTAATATGGAAGCAAAAGCAATAGGAGTGTGTTTGGGAATAGATCAGAGAAAAACTGAACAAATTAAGGTATATGAATAAATGGAATATTTGTTATAAAAATGATCAAATATGTGTAATTCAGAGAAATTTGGGAAAATATGTCACATAATATAGAATGAAGTAAACAGAATTAGGAGAACCCTATACAAAATTACTACACAAATACAAATTAAAATTGTAAAAGACAGCTAACCTCAGACTAATTTCAATAATCAATCTTGATCTGGTACCAGATAAGAAACACGATTATTCTTTGTCAAAAGGTAGGAAGCAATGGGAGCAGAGTGATGCATACAAAGAGAGTTGCCTTTTCGTTGGTTGGTTTTACTTAAATTTTTTTTCGTGTTACAAGGCAAATATTAATTTAAAAAAAGGATGTGCATGTATCACAAACTGAAGCTGATGTAAAAAGCAAACATACAAAAGGCCTGAAAATATATTTTTTTAAATGGCTGGTGATTGATTCTATTATGCCACATCAAAATTTGTATTGCTTTCATATTTTTTTGTAGTTTCCAATCATATAGTACCATCTTTTATATCTCTGCCACCAAAGGTTGATTTAAAATGATCCCAATCTAGAAATATGGGTGTGATATGTTCTGCAGAAGGAAATGCTACTACATTGAATGAAGTAGACAAAATATTCACATTTGAGATGAATCACAGATATTTCATTCTTTGCCTATTTGTATCCATTTTGATTTTCCATTAATGAAAATAGCAAAGAAAAAATCCCCTTATCTCATAGACCAACCAAAATTCAAAACTGTACCCTGATCTTAGAGATTTATGAGGATTATGCAGCAGAACACTTTGTTTCTGATAAAAAAGTGACAAATATGAAAGAGAGAGAGAGAGAGAGAGAGAGAGAGAGAGAGAGAGAGATGCCAATGTCAGACAGTAATGATAACCAGCGTGTATTGCTATGGTCCAGTAGTTGCTGGTACTTAATTCCAACAAAATCACAGTTCTCTTGGAACCTTTTCAAGGTAGCTATGTAAACATGACAGTAAGTTTAAATCTTGTTGACAATAACTTCCCTTACCTGTCAGCAGGAAGTCACTTGCAGTTCAAGTGGTTTCACCCAGGGAGGCAGCTCCCATTCTCACTTCCTTTCTTTGAGTTCCAATGTAGTCCTTTGAGACTATGAATGAGGAGTCAAAAATGTTGCTACATCTCAAAAGGCTTCAGAATTAGGAAAACAGTTCTTTAAAAAATGAATTGACAAAGCAGTAAACTAAACTTCTTTTTAATATAAAAATCACTTTGCATTCCAAAATGGGCCAGGCATCCTTATGCAGTAGAGGGTTGGAAGGGGGTAAAATAGAAAATATTCTAGTGGCAAGGGATTAAGGATGGAACATAAATCACAATAGAAATGAAGCTGAATTTCTAACTTGAACAAAAGTAAACAATGGTTATAGTATGTTAACTAATTTAGTCTCTCTCTTGCTCTCTGTATATATATATATATTTGAAAGACTGCATGAAATAGTAGACATAAAGCTAGTTTCAAAGTACATATGTGTGCATACATACACACACATACTTCACTTTTTGATGAGAGCAAGTTTCAAGAATTTCCCACCACCCTTCAATTTTCCCTTTCAATATAAAAACTCTTCCTTGAATCCCTCTTTTCTATGAGAAAAAAATTTCCCTTTGTTCTTCTTCTCCCTCCCCCCTTTTCCCAGTATATCCCTCTGTCTCACCTGTTCATTTTTTCAGATCATGCCAACATAATTGAATTACATCCATGGCCTCTGTCTATGTACATGTCTTCTAATTGCCCTTTTAATGATAAATGTTCTTAGAAATTCTATGTATCATCTTCCCACATAGGAACATAAAGTTTAATCTTTTTGTGCATGATTTTTCCATGATGTTTACCTTTATATACTTCTTTGAGTCTTGTTTGATTTTCAAACTTTGTATACACCTCTGGTCTTTTCCCAAGGAAATGCTGGAAAATCCTTTATTTCATTAAATATCAATTTTTCACCTAAAGGATGATTCTAAATTTGACAGAGTAGACTGTCCTTGGTGGTAATTCTCTTACCTTTGCTTTCTGGAATATTATGTCCCAAGCCTTCCTCTCCTTTATATTAGAAGCTGCTAAATATTTTGTAATCCTGACTGTGACTTCATGATAATTTAATCATTTTTTTCTGGCTCCTTATGATAGGTTCCTCTGGACATGGGAGATCTGGAATTTGGATTTAATATTCTTGTGTGTTTTCATTTTAGGCACTCTTTGAAGATGTGATCTGTGATTTTTTTAAATTACTCTTTTACCCAGGGGGCAGAGTCAAGATGACAGAGTAGAAACAGGACTTCCGTGCAGCTCTGGCTTCCACTTCCTCCAATACATGTTAAAAATGACTCTAAACAAACTTTAGAGCTACAGAACCCACAAAGTGACAGAGAGAAACTAACCTCTGCTGAAGACAGACTGGCAGGCTGGCAGGAAGTAGCACTCTGGGAGCTGAGTCCAGTCCCATGTGAACCCAAGGTTTTAGCCTCACAGTGTCCCTACCAGCCATGCCTAGGTGTATGACAGGAGAGTGGGTCACCAACAGCTGTGGCAGTTCCAGAATTAACAAACCATGAATGCCAAAGACAAAGTGAGAGGTCAGTGGACTTTGGGAACAGGGGGTCTGGGAGTGTGGTCTGGCCTCTGACCCTGGAGGGAGAAGTAGCTGAGGCATGGCAGCCACAGCCTTCATAGCTTCTGACCTGCAGATTGTAGGGGGACCAAGTGATTAGTCTGAGGGGTAATCATTCTTGCTTTAACCTGCTTGGATCTGGATCCCTGTCCTGGGTGGAGACCCTGGGGTGCATGATCAGTGTGCCAGAGTCAATGGAGGCTTCTGAGAGGGCACCCAACTAATAGCTCCAGCAGCTGAGAAAACCCAGCAATTTGGGGCAAAGCTCTCCTCTCTGAAAGCAGAGTTCTACTGTGGCAAAAAAGCTCAAGTCACGTGGTTGAGTGGCAACATGAGCAAGTGGGGAAAGTGGGGCAAGCACAGTGGTCTGACTTTGGATTCATTTTTTGGGGACAAAAAGGATCAAGGCATGGAGAAGGCGGAAGACAGAAAAGTCAGACCTCCTGCACCAAAAGCTTCCAAGATTATCTTACAATTATACCCTCCATTTCTAGCATTATTTTTTCTGTACTCTATGTTGAAATGTTACATAGTACAACTCTGCTCTAATCATAGTACTGTTACAGTACAGGGTGCTAGTTGGATGAGTCAATAGAATTGAACTTGTAGTAAAGAAGACCTGTGTTTGAGTTCTGCCTCACATGCTTCCTACCTTTGTGACCCTGGACAAGTCACTTAGCCTCTTTTAGCCTCAGGTTCTTCATATGTAAAAATAATAACCTCTTCCTTATAGAGTTGTTGTGAGAAATGAAAAAAATATGAAAAGCACTTTACAAATCCAAAAGCATGATAGCTACTAGCATTACTATTTTTCTTCCCTGCACTGTCTTTTCACTTTCCCTGATGCTTCTCCTGCCCCTCCTCAAGGAATAGCTCCAGGCATTTGCTTACACTATTCTTTGTGCCTTTCCACTACTTGTTCTCTATCTTTTCAAACCCTTAGCCAATGCCAACACTTCATCTTCATACCTTCTCTAACATCCCTGGTTTTCCCTCCAGACTTCTGGAGAGATTTTATCCTGTAGCCTCCTAAAACACTTATCTTAAAATATTGAATATTGCACTTATATTTAAATTATCTGTGTCCTTCCCCTTGACTAGATTGCACGTTCCATGAGGTCAAAGATTATATAATAACTTTCTATTTATCTTAGTGCCTGACACAGTTTTCTGTAATATAGGCAATTAATAAATATTTCTTGAATGAATGAGAAAAATGAATGAATGGATGGGTTGTCTTTCATTTATTTCTTGAAGAATATAGACCTGGATGATTAGTTATAGTATAATGTGTACATGTGTGCATATATCACACATATATGTACTTGGACACATATGTATTCACATGTACATGGATTCAAACACCATTGCAAGAATAATTACATAGACATGCACATGCATTTCTATGTATATATTATTAGATAATTAAATGTATATGATTATATCATATAATTATTGCTATGTTGGTACTTGTAATCCCCCTCACCCATCCAGCCCCCCAAAAAAAACCCAAACCCCACTTAATTGCTTTTAGGTTAACAAGAATTTCTAAAAGCCATTAACCTTTAGTTAAGGCTATATCATGTTGGTTAGTATTTTATAGTTCATAAAATCCAAGTGACTAACAAAAAAAGATCAGATCAATGCCACAGTTGGTATAGTTGTCTTTCCATACTTGGGTGCTGCTGTGTTTTTCACATTTGTCCACACTGAGCCATTGTTAGTCACTAAGCATATAAATACCCATGGGCTTTTTTACGGAGAACATTTTTATTGCAAACTTTGGCACATTTCTAATTGCACTGAAAAGCCCTAGAGAAAGGTCTTGTATGGTAAGAGTAAGTTGGGAATTAGAATCTGGAATGTCTTGAATGAAAGAAAAATTGAGCTTTAGTGATTTGATTACAAGAACCTGCTTACTTTCCCTGCATATTATAGGGTTTTAATCAGAGGCCACATAAAACAAATACATGAAACAGGTGTGAGACAGACTGCAAATTGGAAGACTGCCAGCTGATCAACTTCACCAAGGTTTTATTATCTAACCACAAACACATTTTTGTGGATATTTAGACTTTCTCCCCCTGGATTAACTTTTGCCAACTGGATAGAGCTCAATGAGCATAATGGCCACAAGTCTTCCAGACTCTGGTAAACTGTTTGGCATCATGATCTGGGCTGGCCCTGATATATTCCTCTGTTGGCACACATAACTACAGAAACAAACATGCTCAAGTAGATCTATTTTGATACATTGTTACAATTGTAGAAATGTGTACCTTGATTTATCTAAAAAAGGACTAGTAAGGCTATTGGGGCAGGATTTTTTTTTCTATTTTCAAGCCTAGAAATAAACTCTACAGATTATCAAAGAGCAAGATAATAATGTTTGAAGAGGTGGTATCAGAGTTTATTAATCACCAATACCACCACATTGACAGTTTTGTTCACATTTAGATATGAGATGCTAGACTTGGAGTCAGCACAACATGGGTTCAAATTCCATTTGAAAACCTTGCTATGTGACTTTGTGTAAATCATTTAGGCTGTCAGTCTCTAAATTTATCCATCTCTAAAATTATGGGGTTGGACTCAAAGACCTCTAGCATTCCTTCCATTTCTACTTAGATGATTAAATGATTTTATGATTTCTATTGCAACCAGTTTGGAAGGATTACCATCATTCTAACTATAACTTGGATTGAAACCTTGATTAGTAGATTATATCACATTTTGCTTTCAGCTAATATTCTAGGAATAGCAATATGAACAGACAATGCTTCTTAATACCAAAACTACATAATCACTGCTGGTAGGAAATATTCTTTGAATATTTTTGATGGTGGCATTTGTGGTGATTTTTCCAGAAGTGATCTAACCACACATTTCCATTGACTATTTTGTTAGCAACAGAGAGTGTGGTGTGGTAGAACGTATACTCTTCTGGGAATCAGAAACATGGATTTTTATCTCATTTTTATCATTTACCATCAATATACTACCGGAGCAAGTAACTTACCATCTTTGGATCCATTTCTTCATATGTAAAATGAGGGGCATGGACTAAACCATCTAAATTTCCCTAGAGTTTTAAAGTTCTACAATAATAAGGTGGCTGGGAAAGATTAAGGTCTTAATCTGTGACTAAGAAGAGAATTCATATGGACAGCTTACACAAGTATTCAATTCCTGTCCTAGGATTCATTAACATGATGCCTTAATTGGCTGAGCTAACCAGCTAACAGTGCAACTCTATTCAAAATGTAGAAAGGGACAACCAGCTGATCAATTCCACCAAGGCTTTATTATTAAGCCACAAACACATTTTTGTGGATATTTAGATTTCTTCCCCTAAATTATTATCTTGTACTAACCGGATGTTAATAAATTAATGCATAAGTTCATCAGTTCATTAATCAATGAATGAATGAATCAACAAACATTTTTTTTTACATGATTATATTCCAGACATTATGCTAGGCTCTGGAGATAAAAAAAAACACAAGTGCAATATTACTTACCCTAAGGTAGCTTAAATTTGAATGGGGGAGACAACATTTACACATATAAGAATATACCAAACACATATAAAACAGATGCAAAGTTACCTTGAGGGAAGGTACTACCAAATCCTAGGTGAGTGGGAACCACTCATGCTGAAGGTAACACTTGTGATAAACAAGAAGAGAGTGTAAGATTAAAAAAGATAGAAAAGAGAAAGGAAAACATGGCTGGCAAGGGGGATAGTCTAAGCAAAGGAATAAAAATAGGAGATGGAGGGCAATATGTGAGTGCAAGTAAGGACAGTTCAATTGGATTATATAGAGAGGGAGAGGAGAGAACTGCACTAAGACTTTTGGGACAACTTGTAATTTGTAATGAATCAGGAAAAGTAGGAAGAGATGAGTTTGTGAATGGCTTTAAATACAAAACACTAAAGAATAATTTTATTGGACACTAGGAATAGTAGGGAACTGCTTGAATTTATTGAGTAGAGGAGTGACATGATCAGACCTGAGTCCTAGGAAAGTAATGTGTGTGGTTATATAGAGAATGGATTAGAGAAGGAAGAAACTTAAAAGATGGGACACCACAATTTGCAGAGTATTGTAATGGATTACATGAGAGGTTATGTACCTGAGCAGTGGGCTAGTGAATTGGTCCCTCTGAGTAAATTAAATGCCACCTACATAGAATCATGCAACTAGATTTACCAGAGGAATCCCCTGGTTTCATTTAAGTACAATCTGATGGTACTGGGGAGTTCCAAATGCACCTATGATACGACGCTTGCTACTTTCCGAGACAGAAAGCAGTAATCGTAAGAAGATTTTCTTCAGCACTCCTGCCACAAAGGGGAATGAACATACTCATATAAAAATATATAGATTGGGAACGGCTAGGTGGTGCAGTGAGTACAGCGCCAGCCCTGGAGTCAAGAGGACCCGAGTTCGGATCTGGCCTCAAACACTTAACATACACACACAAAACCTAGCAGTGTGACCTGGAGCAAGTTACTTACCCCCAACTGCCCCCCAAAAAGCAAAAAAAAATACACACACACACAATACAGCCATATACATATACACAGACACATATATGAATTATATATACACATGTATGTATTTATGTATGTATATGCATATATATTGTTAACAAAAGAACCTCAGGCCCATGAAGGTACTTGAAATGAAGCAGCATCTGATACATCAACTAAAAGCATTTATTGTCTGATAAAAAGAAGCTTGCTGGGGAGAGAAGATCTGGCAGGGGATCAGAGAAGGAGAGAGTTCTGAGGTGCTCAAAGGGGGGTGGAAAAAAGGTGAGATAACATAGTTTCTAGAGGCTTTTAGGTAGGTGGAGGGGGTTAGAGACATATGACACAGTATATAAAATGCTAGACTTGGAGTCAGAAACATATGGTTACAAACATTTCTTGCACCTGACCCTTACTAGCAGGTTGGACACTGGAAAGCCATTTAACCACTCCCAGCCTTAGGCTACTCCCCATGACTACAAGTTATATATGTGAAGCATCTGCATCAATGGATAAATGTCTCACATTAAGAATTCTTACATGGACCAAATGACAGAACTCTGAGGCATAGTCTTATCTATATCTATCTATCTATTTAGAGAGATATATCTATTAACAGATCACCCTTGTCTCTCTATCTCTCTCATATCTCCCTCCCTCCTTCTCTCTCTCTCTCTCTCTCTCTCTCTCTCTCTCTCTCTCTCTCTCTCTCTCTTTCTCTCTCTCTTTCTTTCTCTCTCTCTCACTCTCTCTCTCTCTATATATACATAGATACACATATGACATCTATATTCATGTCATATCTAACATATAGACTTATTCATCTATTTATATTTACACACATCTATATTGTAATAGATTAATAGCTAGAATGTTTATCTACTTATCAATATTTAGGGCTTTCAAGATTCATTTTTTGCTTTATATACTGTTTTTTCCTATAATTACTTATTAAGAAAAAAATTAGTTATTCATTTTTGCAAGATTTTGAGTTCCACATTTTTCTCCCTCTCTCACTTTCCTTCCCTTTCTGAAAATGGTAGGCAGTTTGATTCAGTTTATACATGTGCTATCATGTAAACCATATTTCCATATCCATCCCAGTGGAAAAAGAAACTTACCAAAAGGAAAAAAAAATTAGGAAGAATAAATAAGTGAAAATAGTATGCTTTGATCATCATTCAGAATGCATCAGTTCTTTATCCTTCATGACTCCTTTGTACTTGTCTTGCATCATTGTATTGCTGAGAAAAGTTGAGTCATTCACATTTATTGCTGATAATGTGTAGAGTGTTTTTCTGTTTCTGCTCATTTCACTTTGCATCAGTTTGTACAAATTTTTCCATGATTTTGTGAAATGTTCCTGTTCATCATTTCTCATGGAACAAGAGTATTCTATTACATTCATATATCACAGCTTGTTCAGACATTCCCGAGTTGGTGGCCATCCCCTCAGTTTCCAAAATTTTGCCACCATGAATAGGGCTGCTATAAATATTTTTGCACATATAGATCCTTTTCCGTTTTTTATGACCTTTTTGAGATATAGACTTAGTAGTGGTATTGCTGTTGAAGAATATGCACAGTCTGGTTGCCCTTTGGGCATACTTACAAATTGCTTTCCAGAATGGTTGGATAAACTCTCAAATCTACCAACAGTCTATTATTGTCCCAATTTTCCCACATCTTCTCTGACAATTATAATTTTCCTTTTTCTTCTGTTATTTTATTTAGTCTGATTGGTATGAGGTGGTATTTCAGAGTTGTTTTAATTTGCATTTCTCCAACCAAAAATGATTTAGAACATTCTTCATATGCCTATAGATGGCTTTGATTTCTTCATTGGAAAACTGCTTGTTTGACAATTTATCATTTGGGGAATGACATGTCGTCTCATAGATTTGACTCAGTTCTCTATATATTTGAGAAATGAGGCCTTAATCAGAGATACTTTCTGTAAAGTTTGTTTCCCAGCTTTCTTCTTTCCTTCTAATCTTGGTTACATTGATTTTGTTTGTACAAAAGCTTTTTGATTTAATATAAACAAAATTAACTATTCTACATTTCATAATGCTCTTTTTCTCTTGTTTGGTCATGAATTCTTCCCCTCTCCATACATCTGACAGGTAAACTTCTATTCCCCCACTTCTGTTTTCTTTCCCCTTTCTCCTCCTCCTTCTCTATAGGGTAAGATAGATTTCTATACCCCTCTCTGAGTCAAATCTGATGACAGTAAGGTTCAACAATGCTCTCCCTTCTTTCCTTCTACTATAATAGTATGTCTTTTGTGTCTCTTCATGTTATGTAATTTTCCCTGTTTTGCCTCCCTTTCCTCTTCTCCCAGTACAATTCTTTTTTACCCCTTAATTTTTGGTTACATTATCACATCAAAATCAACTTATATCCACACACCCCTGTCTGTGTATACCCCTTGTACATGCCATAATAAAGATACAGTTCTCAAGAGTTACTAGTATCACACCTTTCCTAAGGTCCTTCTAGGTTACCATAAGCCAGAAAATGTTTCACTCTGTCTTTTTGTTCATTCTCTCACTCCAAAATCTGTTTAGAGACTTGATTTAAATTGTTTTGAGGGAAACTGAGAAGATCTCAAGCAATTTCCCAGCTTCTCTCTGCCATCTTGGCTCCCCTTCCAGATCTATTCCAATTGTAGGAAGCTCCCTGGGTAGAAATTCCTTCAATTATACAAATAGGCACCATGGCTTTTACTAACAATTTTAGAGAGTTTTTGGAGATACTGGCCATGGTTATTTAAATGACTATATCCTTATCTGTCTCCACAGAAACCTCAGATCTGCTCTTGCTTTTTGTTAGGTGAGCTCTCGCCTTATCTTGTCTGGAACTAGACTTCTGTATCAATTTCCACCTAGTATCTCTAAACCATGCTTTAGTAACATCCCTTCTTTTGCGAGGTCCTCATATATGTTATCTTTCTTTTATTAAAGAAAGTCACCCTCTTCAGGACAAGGTGTAATGGGAATGTAAATTTTAAAGATCTTCCCTGCCCCTAGGCTAAAGTGCACCTGGAGCCTGGGGTGGGAGGCTTGTTTTTCAGTTGATACTTTTTGATTGGCCAGTGGGTCCAAAAGGTTGTTACATTCTCTGAGCCAGGAGAAAGCTATATAAGCCCTGATGTGTAGCTGTGTTTTGGGGCTCACTTTGAGAAGTGTTCTGTGATTTGATATGGATTCTGGGAAGCCGTTGTCCAGAGCCCCCCCAGCTTTGAAAAACCCAGATGTTGAAACCCAGATGTTGATTGGGTATGGATGTAATGGCTGGACAGTTTGGAAAGCTGTCTACTTGATCTGTTTCTGTCTTGATAATTCTGCCTGTATACTTGAAGTTTGGGGTGCTGACCTTTTGCCCCTGAACAAGGTAAACGATATATGTCTGACTGATTAAAGTAAGCTTGTTAACCCTTTTTGAGTTGCTTTCCTTTATCAAAGCAGATCCAAGAACCTGTATTGGGAGCAAACCCTGAGGACGCTTGGGGTGCTTGCTGCTACACAAGGGATATACGTTTTGCTTATATTTGTTTTTAGTGCAGTGCCTGGTCCATAGTAAGTGCTAAATAAATGTTTAATCTGTCTATCTAAAACCTCTGGTCTGGTTTCTGCCCAAGGCAGATTTTAAACCTTGTTATTCTTGACTCCAAGGCTTTTGCAGTTATGTCTATATGCATTTGTGTGCACACATACTTATAAAAATGTAAATATATTATATAATATAATATGATTGAACAAATTAATAAATAAATGAATAAAAATCATTTGTTAAGCACTTACTATCTGCCAGACAATGCACTAGACACTGGGGAAAGAGATAGAAAAGTAAGGCATGCAGTACCATCAAGGAGCTCATGTTCTCATGAAAGAGAAAACATACATGGGAGCTTTCAGCTAGTAAGCATATGTGAAGGTCCCATGGCAATTAGGGTACAGTGGCAAAGCAGATGTTAATGTATCATCTTTAGTGTCATTTACTAATACAAGCGTATAACTTCCTGATGTTTGACCATTTGACAAAGGCAAGAATGTTCTTATTTGAATTATCAGTAGCTAGGGTTGTGTTACCTGCAGAAGTAATTGGCAAGGCACATCTCCTAGCATAACCGAGGTGAGGGAAGAGAAGGAAAGCAGGGAAGGGAAGAAGACAAGGGAAAAAAAAAACATTTATATAGAACCTATTATGTCCCAGGGACTGTGCTAAATGCTTTACCTCATTTTATCTTGCTACAACCTTGCAAGGTAAGTACTGTTATTCTTTTCATTTTACAGGTGAGGACAATAAGGCAGAGAGATGGTAAGTAAAGTGTCTGAGGCTGGATTTGTAATTAGTTCCTTTTGACTCCAGGTACAAATGGCAGTGAGAACTGGAATGGACGGGAGGGAGAACCAGTGGTCTGGAAAATATTGTCATTGACAGAGCTCTTGATCTTAACGTGACAATATTTAACCAGGTGGGAGACACCTGGGAGACAATGAAGGGGTCTCCTTTTCACCAACAATTTCACCTTAAATTATGCCTGAAAGACCAAAAATGGAAGTAGGACCAGTGGTATTGAATTAATATTCCAGAAGATCCGATGTTCCAGGTATTGGCTTGGCTAATCACATTCTCAAAGAGAGGGTGGTGAAGGTACTGACAGTGATTTGATTCACCAGTAATAGAATCTCTTCTACCTTAAACTTCAGTTAGACTGACTTGCCTGCTCACTAGGTGTCAGTTGGTCAGAAGTTTGTAGGAATAGATGGCTCCTTCTCGGGAGGTGCTTCTTCAGATGATTGCAATGGGTGCTATTCTCATCAAAATGGAAAACTTTCTCATCATTCTGTCTATTGCTTTTGAAGTTTAAAAATTTCTATGAAAGTTATAAATACACAACCTATTTATATATAAATAAAAACATTTGACAAAGGTAAAGTTGTCGAGTAAGCAAGCATTTATTAAGTACCTACAGTGTATCAGTCATTGTTCTAGTCAGGCAAAAACAGTCCCTGACTTCAAACATCTTGCATTCTAACAGAAGACCACTTGCAAAAATTATATACATACAAGGTACTTAGAGTAAAAATGGGAGGCAGTCTCAGAGAGAAAATCCTAGCAGCGGGACACACTGGGAATGTCTCGCAGAAGATGAGATTTGACCTCAATCTAGAAGGAATTGAGGGAAGAGGTCAATCTGAGGAAAAAGAAGATTCCAGGCTGGGAAGCAGACACAGGGAAAGTCATAAAGTTAGAAGATGAAGTGCCATGTTCAAGGAGCAGCAAGAGAGAAGAAAAAAAACATCTCCATTGATGATCAAAGTTCTCTTTATATGTTATTTCACAGTATTCAGGGACTCGAAGAATAGCCTTTTAATATATTCTCTGCTTAATCATTTTGAAAATATATGGAAAAAGAAATTAAAAAAGACAATCATCAATTGTGATGCTCCTGATTTCCTTAAAAAGCCAACAGATGGTGCTACTGTATCTGTTGTTCAAGCAGAGGAAGATAATTTCAGATTGATACTGGAACTATCAGGTCCCAGACAAGAACTTGCTATTTTTGGAGTTTCTAATATATGCAGCCACCCAGACTAGGTTTGGTAAGTGTAAACAAGCATTTCTGCTTGTACTTTTAAAATCTGATCATAAAAGACATATGATCCGTACAGGTTCAGAATGACCAAAAGCAATTGTCCTGTCTAATTTTTTTTAATCCTACTCTGCTCCTGATGGGGGAGGGGGAGGGGTTTTTGGGTGGTGCCATGGTTGCTTTGAATGAATATGGGGGTGATCACCATATAAGGCCATAAATGTAAAACTGCGATGTGATTGGCTCGGATTCGCTATATATTTTCTTGTGTGAGAGGGCGCTCTCTCTCTCTCCGCCATGTAACTGTTGAAGAATAAACCACCCCGCTTCACTCCTCCGCCTTCTGTCTGGTGTTTTTCCCCGTGA
>NW_027185798.1:53550093-53559646 GCF_028583685.1 Petaurus breviceps papuanus | reverse complement strand
AGAGGGCCGTGGGGCTAGTCGTCTAGATCTGTTGTGAGCCCGCAACATGCTCCAATCAAACAATTCACACACTTCACAAATAAAAAAATACAAAATTAAGAGAAAAATTCTATTTACTATCATCCAGCAGAAGCAAACAATAAGAAGTTTTTAAAATTGCCAAGTACAATCTCACTTTTTTTTTTTTGCCTTAAAAATGTATCGATAATATATAACCGGTTCTCCCCCTTTACTCTCAGAAACAATAATAAGTGCTTCCAGGAGGTAGAGAAGAGGCTACTCTCCCTTTCCAGCACTTTAAATCAATTCAAACCTGTGAAATGCGTTGATCAATGAGTAAAGCTTATTCGTCCAGAGCTGGTGGCCTCCCCTGCTACTAATACATTTTTCCTCTGAGGCTGTCTTTCATTTAAGTGGGGACTGAAATATTGGATGATTGTATGTATGGAGAGAGTTACAATAGTGCATCAATACTTAAAGCCTTATCAGTACCTTAGGCCACTCTGATTGGAGATTGAAGTCATAAATTCCTGTATTTTAGGAGAGAGGACAGGACAAACATTCCATCATCACCTCATTTCCCACTGGAAAGCACTCATTTTGGACTTGAATTCTGCATGATTTTCTTCCATGGACTCCCACATTTTAAGCTTTCTTTTGTACATTGTAAGTTCCTTGAGGGTAGGAACTGACGTTTTTTAAAATGTGTATACCCAGAGTAGTAGGTACTTAATTTTATTTATCGACTGTACAACAATGGAAATAGCTGATTAATTATTAATTAATAATTAGTTTATTACCTTCCTGTATCAGCAATGCCATATTCACAATGTCTATGGAGATTACAGATACGCTGATATAATTATCCATCACAAAACACATCATGCTTGCCATATGGGGGAATAAGCTAGAAAATTTATTAAGATACCAAAAGACTGAGTCCCAAAACCAGAAAGTGAAAGCCGTCAGAGTAGTTATGACATTGGCACAGGTAGATAAAGTAGAAAGCACCCACATTCTCAAGCCTTTAAAACAGAACAGGCTACCTCAGGCAAAGGTCCTCCTCTCCCCACTCACAGCAACCACCCAGCGTCCAGGAAGCGCACTCCCAGCAGCTCCGGCCCCTGGCAGTCCTCAGCAGGAGTCCTTAGCAGAAATTCTGGCTGACTCAAAAAGGACTTCGCACTGCTGCTGCCTCTGCTGCTGCCGCCACTGTCGCCGCCACTGCTAGCCACCGCAGGAACTCTAGTTTGGCTTCCGCTTCCTCTTGCCCCGCCCCTTCCTGCTACATCAGCAATCCAACGGGGCATGGAAGATCTTTAAATCCCATAACCCTTACACTCCCTAATACCAAATGTGTACATACAAAGACAATCAAGGCATAAACTCTCCCAGAGAGTATATGGCTTTTTTTTGTACCTCTGGTCCATCACATCTCTGCCAATATCTGGGAGGTAGAGAGATATGTTTCTGTTACATGATGGTTCACAGCTTTGATCTAAGTTCTAAAGTCTTTCAACATTGCTTTCATTTATATAATTTTTGTCATCATGAAAATTGGTCTGTTTCTGATTATTTCACTTGGCATCAGTTCACACTAGTCTTTCCATTTCTCTACAAATCTATCATACTTATAATTTCATATGGAATGATATTATATTCAAATACTATTGTTTATTCAGCCCTTTCCAACTGATAGGCACCTATTTTATTTCTATTTCTTTACTACAGCAAAAACACAAAGCCATTCTTCACTTCAGTGGAAATATATATAGTAATTTGCTCTGTGTGTATGTGTGGGGAGTGGGAGAGTGGGTGTCACATAATATTCAGTCTTTCTACCTTTAAATGTAATTCCCATAGTGTTCCAGCTTCTTTCTGATTGGATATGTGTAAATTCACTCTAGACGAATAAGCTTTATTTGTTGATCAAAGCATTTCACAGGGGTGGAGATGGGTAGGAAGCTTGGTTTGCTTTTCTTATATGAACCCACATACAACACTCTGTGGAAAAGGGTAAAGGAAATTTCATTCAATTTACTTTAATTTCATATTCAGTGGACTCTAAAAATTTAAAAGGTAATGGCCTGCATCCAGCTCTTTTGAATTAGATTGTTTCATAGAACATTCTATTAAATTCTAGCACCCAAAGAAGCCATTATTTCTTTAAAATGCTTTAATTCATTTTTTTTACCCATTTAACCTTTGGGCATTATAATTGATTTTTTTTTCTCTCTTCCAAGTATGAGCTCCTTGACCAAATACCCAAGTGAACCATAGCAATTGAAACTGAGGTTTTAAAAGAAAGAAAAAATTTGAGGATTAGTGCTAAAGAGTAACAAGTTTGCCTTACTAAAGGGGGCCAGGTGGTTATCCACAAGTGATTTGACTGTGTGCAGAGCAGTTGAGAGGAGCATATCAATTTCTTCATGCAATGAACTTGTGAACAATTCTACTATTTTATATGAGAGTTAATAATGACACAAAGGGAAAATAGACATTTAAAATATGTACCAAACTGTACAGAGATTTCTGTATTTTAGTATTAATGTATACCAAGCTCTAAGTACTCCACACCGTCTGTTTCAGCTGCGTTCATGGCTGTTGGAACAAATTGCTCTCATCTACCCATTCCAGCAGGGAAATTCTTCACATGCTTGGGGTAGACATCCCCTAACTCACAAGGGGATCTGAGGCCTCTCAGTCACTCTCAACCCAGTTTAACACATTTGTGGAGTTGGTTTTACCCTTTGAAAACAATGGATGAACAACAGCAACAACTAATATGGATTCTTCAGGTTTTGATGGCATGAAATTTGGTGCAGTGAAAAGAACAATGGAAAAATTATGATGTCTGGATGGCATCTGTGAGGGAAGAGTAACAGGAAAGGCCTCCTAAAAATGGAAGGATTTGCATGGTCTGGGAGGAAGCTAAAGAATCCAAGAAGTGGAGGTGAAGAAGGACAGCAAACATGGTGGACACTCATTGCAAAGACATGAAGAGAAGAGATGGAAAATTGACAAAGTAATGGAAATCATAACTTTAATAAAGTTTGGGGAACCCCCCCCCAAACCTCCAGCATCTTATAGCCCAACCAGTACATGAAGAAGAATCTCTTCTACAATTTTCCACTGGTAAGCCTTCATTCTTACTCCTCTTTAAGTTAGCTCTATGTATTTGAAAGCCTGTGCTTTCCTCCTTCCCCATTCTTATACAGAATGCAAACCTACCTCTCTATGTTCCTCTTCTTTTCCCATGGTTCATTCTCTGCTTAAACAATTGAATGGATAAATGAACAAATAATGAATAAGGAAGCAAATTAATAGTAACCCACATTTATGTTTCACAAGGAAGTTTTTCAAATGTTAAAACACAGAGCTCAAGTATTTACCAGACTTTCTCTTTTATAAGTTAAATATTTCTAGTAAGTTCAACTGTTCTTTTTATGGGATGATTTGGAATTCCTTCATTATCTAGACATCGTTCATCCTAACACTTTCCTTCTTCAAATGCTTTACTCAGAAATGAATATAATATTATAGGTATGGTCTGATTATGACAATACAAGTGACTTCTTCCTTTTGGAATTTTCTTTCAGTCAGCATATATTAAATACCTATAATTTGTTAGATGATGGAGATACAGAGATAAAAATGAAACAATCTCTGTCCTTATGATGCTTCCATTGAATTTCTATCCTATCACAATATTGGCTCATTGAACTTGAAGTCTCCAGGTTTGGGCATATGTATATTTCCGTGTGAAAGGTTGTTTAATTTTATCTTTCCCATTCTGTTTTTGCTCAGTTTTGTGGTGACAGTGGAAGAAGTGGGGCAAGGAAAAGGAGGTGAATGGGATAGTTATCGTGGGGTATTATGAACAAGCTGAATTGCTCAACGTTTATTTTGCTTTTTTAAAAAAAATATCTGAGGGGTGGCCAGGTAGTACAGTGAGTAATAGCACTGGCCCCAGTGTCGGTATGACCTTGGGATCGAATCCAGGCTCGGACACTTAGCACCACACCCAGAAATAACTGGCGGTGTAACCTGGAGCAAGTTACTTAACCCCAATTGCTTAAAAAAATCTGACAAAGAGGATAATTTTGAATTGAAAAAGAGAATATAAATATATATTGGAATTCAAAGGTAAATTAAGTGGAAACATAATAAAAGTATATGTAGCTACCTTTGTTAAGGCACAAAATGGCATGCAATAAAAATGTGTAGACTTGGAGTGAGACTGTCTCAACTTCTCTGTTGTTGTTCAGTCATTCAATCATGTTTGAATCTTGTGAAACCCATGGACCAGAGAATGCCAGGCCCATCTATCCTCCCCTATCTTCTGAAGTCTATCCAAGTTCATATTAATTGCTTCTATGATATGAATATGCTTCATATTCATTTATCCATGTCATCCTCTACATCCCTTTTCCCCCTTTCCTTTTAATATTTCCCATCACCAGGGTATTTTACAATGTGTCCTTTCTTTTCATCATATGGGCAAAGTATTTATAATTTCAGCTCCAATGTTTGGCCTTCCAGTGAATAGTCTGAATTAATTTCTTTAAATATTGACTGATTTGATATCCTTGCTGTCTAAGGGAGTCTCAAAAGTCTTGTCCAGTACCATAGTGTTAAAGCATCTATTCTGCAGTGCTCAATTTTCATTATTGTCCACTTCTCATAGCCCACATGTTGCTACTAGAGTAACCATAGACTGGATAAACAGACTTTTGTCAGAAAGGTGATAAATCTGCTTTTTAGTATGCTGTCCACATGTGCCATAGCTTTCCTTCCAAAGAGCAAGCATCTTTTAATTTCATGTTTTCAGTCACTGTCTGCAGTGATCTTTGAGGCTAAGAATATAAAATGTGACACTGCTTCCATTTTTTTTGTTCCTCTATTTGCCAGGAAGTGATAGGACCAGTTGCCAAAATCTTAAGTTTTTTTCTTTTTTGATGTTAAGTTTCAAGCTAGGTTTGAAACTATCCTTGTTCACCCTCATCAAGAGGCTTTTTAATTTTCTTCACTTTATACCATCAGATTTGTATCTTCAATGTATTTGAGACTGTCCATATTTCTACTGACAACCTCAACTCCATTCCATAATTTGATTCATCCTGGATGGACATTTCACATGTGTACTCTGCATATAAGTGAAATGAACAAGGTGACAATATAGAGCCCTGTTGTACTTTTTTCTCCCAGTCTTAAACTAATCAGTTGTTTCATGTTTGGTTCTAGCTGTTGCTTCTTAGCTCCATTAAGGCTCCACAGGAGACAAGTTAGATAAACTGGTATACCCATCTCTTTGAGGACTTGCCATATTTTGCTGTGATCAACACAATCAAAAGCTTTAGTGTAGTCAATGAAGCATAGGTATATGTTTGCTCTTAAAAATATTTCCTGGAACTTCCTTGCTTTCTCCATAATCCAATGAATGGCAATTTGGTCTCTAGTTCCTCTGTCTCTCACCAGTATTGAGTTTTTTTTTTAATTTTCTGGCATGTCAAATGCAGCACCTTAACAGCATCATTTTTGAGGATTTTAGATAGCTCAGATAGAATTCCATCACCTTCACTAGACTTATTGTTTTCAGTGTATTTAAAGGTCCACTTGAATTCATTCTCCAAGATGTCTAGAGTTTTATATCAGTAACCACTCCATTGTAGTTATCGGTGATGTTAAGACCATTCTTGTACAGTTCTGTACATTTTTGCCACCCTTCATCTCCTTTAGTTCTGATAACTCCCTCTCATTTTTTTGGTCTTTTATCATGCTTATTTTATCACAAAATGTTCTCTTGATAACTCCAATTTTCTTAAGGAAATCTTTTATCTTTCCCATTCTATTGTTTTTCTTTTATATTTTTGCATTGCTTATTTAAGAAACCACTTAATAAATCTCTCCTTGATATTCTCTGGAAGTCTACATACAATTGAATATATTTTCCCCCTTCTCCTTTACCTTTCACTTTCCTCCTTTCCTCAGGCATTTTAAAAGCCTAATCAGACAGCCATTTTACTTTCTAACTCTTTTGCTTTGAACTGTTTGTTTCAGCCTCCTCTACCGTATTGTAAACCTCTATACATAGCTCTTCATTCACCCTAAATACCACATCTAATCCCTTAAATCTATTCATCAGTTCTACTTCATATTCATAAAGGAATGTTATTTAGGTCATAACTATATGTTCTCAGTTTTTCCTTATTTTCCTCAATTTAAATCTGACTTTTGCAATAGTGAGCTTATGATCTAACCTACACTTCTCCCCATGTCTTGTTTTAGCTGGTTGTATACAGTTTCTCCACTTTTGGCTACAAAGTATATTTTTAATTAATTTGATTTCCATATTGACTATCTGTTGATGTCCATGATATCCAGAAGAATGATGCCTTTTAAATTGTTGTAAAGTTGTTTTTGCTGTGACCAAAAACTTACCTTGATAAAAATTTACCTAATAATCTCTGCACTATTTAATTTTGTCCTTCAATATTATTATTCCATTGTTTTTTTTCTTTTCCACCTTAGTATTTCAAATCCATATGATGAATCTGATATCTTTTTTGTGTAATTCAAACAGGTAACCATTTTGCCATTTTTTAGATTATACTACTTTTTTCACCCTTTCATTGGCTATGAGACCTATTCAATTTTTTTTCTAAGAGATTCTTGCCCATATGTAATGATCACTTGAATGAAATTCACTGATTCACATTTATTATGAGTTCACTTTTATCAGTTACTCAGGAAAAGAAATAGGTGATATACTTAAATTTTCAGAGGGCACAAATAAAGGTCTGGGGATAACTAATTTACTGTATGACAGTATCAGAATTAAGTAAAGATCTCAACAAGAACATTAGATAACATTAAATATGTTGATAGTTTATAGGGGAAAACATAAAGTATTACATTTGAGGTAAAAAATCAACTTCACAACTATAAGATGGGAGAGATATGGAGAGAGCCTAATCTGAAAATTGTCTGACTATTTTTGTGGACTCCATATATGATATGAGTCAATGATGTGGCAAACATCTAATATGATTTTAAAAGTGAGTTCAGAGGCATAGAATCCAGAAGAAGGGGAGCGGTCATCTCATGATGATCTTTCCTACTCACCCACAGTACATCTGCAGTACTGTGTTCAGTTCTAGTGCAACATTATAGAAACAAAAATATTAATAAGATGGGACATATCTGGAGGACAGTGTTCATCACGTGGAATGGCCTTGAGATTATGCTATATGAGGATAAGATGAAGGAATTGGTATATTTAGGAAGGGAAAATAAGGCTTAGAAGGAACATGACAGTTGGCCTCAGTTATTTGAAAGGCTATCATGTGGAAGAAGGATGAGAATCATTCTGCTTAACAATGAATAGCAGAAATAAGTGAAATGAGAAATTGAAGAGATGCAGATATACATTTGTTACATGAGAAAAATCACTTATAACCAAATAATTACACAATAAAATGCTCAGAGCTGTCTAAAATTGAAATATTCTGTTTCAGAAAGTAGTAGAGTTTGCCTCACTAGATAACTTTAAAATAATGTTGCAAGACCCTTTCTTTGGTATGTTGTAAAGGGGATATTTATTCAGGTAGGGATTGGAATAGAAAATCTCTGAGGACACTTTTAACTCTAAAAGTCTATGACATGTTTATCTATATTTAATTGTATCACATTAGATTCATTACATTAAATCATTCAAGTTCTTTTTGGATCCTAATGGCCATCCAAAGTTTTAGCTATCCTTTCTAGTTTCATGCCATTGGGAAGTCTGATGAATGTCATTTGTACTTGTGTCCTAGTTATGAGAAGTAATGTTGAAGAATGAAGAATCTCACAGGTTCTGTCAAAGGTCTTCCTCCACTTTGACGAAGTTCCACAATTAGGTCTAGTTCTTCAATGAGTTCTAAATTCACCGCACTGTGTTATTATCCAGCTAATACCACAAGTGTACTTTTATAGAAGAGTGGAATTGATGGAAAAATTCAGTGTGTGTGTTTGTATGTGTGTGAACATGTGTGTCAAAAAGAGAGGAAAGAAAAACAAGGAGACACACATACGTGTAGAGAGGGGGGTATACAAAGTCATTTGTAGGCATGAAATATGGGAGCATTGAAAAGGAAGGCATTGAACAAGTAAGTAAAAGATAATTTATATCACACTCTAATAGATAAGGAGGGAAATGATAAGATGAAGAGTGATATTTAAAGTGTTAACTTTCACAAGTAGAAGAGACAAATCTTCCACAAAGATAGAAGGTAAATTGACTGAAAAAAAAATTGGCAATGAGGAAAGGGCCTCTTGTAGGATAATCTGGGTTTTCTCATTAAAATGGGAAACAATATCATCTGTAGAAGAGCAGGGGTGGTTTTGGTGACTTAAGGATTTATCAAACATATTTAACATTGTTGGTTGGTTGGTTGTCACCAGAATTTCTGTGCATCAGCAAGAACTTCAGCATTGTCATAATGACATTAAGTTCAAGGTGACACTTATACATACCATGTTTCCCCGATAATAAGACACTGTCTTATTAGTTTTTTGGACAGAAAAACACCAGAGGGCTTATTTTCAGGGGAGGGCTTATTTTAATGAACATTGACAACAATTTTAATAAACAGGTAAATGTGAACAAAAAAATGTACCTTTATTCAATAATGAATTCAATAAAGAACAGGATGACGCGCTCACTGCTGCAGCTCTGATTGGATGCAGCTCGGAGCGTGGCGTGCGTTTCACGGGGGGGGAACGGTGCATACAGAGGGTACCGTAATGTAGCGTGTAGCGCAGGGGATCACTTTCATTACAGTAGCAATCTCAATAGGGCTTATTTTCGGGGGAGGGCTTAATTTAGAGGAATCTTACACAGTAAGGGGAGGGCTTATTTTCAGGATAGGTCTTATTATATGGGAAACACGGTACATGCTGTTTGGTAGCCAGATACTATTCAAAGCACAAAAACAGCATATAAATTTTACCTTATTAGAAATTCAATCATATTTTCCTGTGAAGTCTTTACTTAGTGTCTAGAACCAAATGACCTCTCCCTTCTCAGATCTCTTGTAGTTTGTATCTGTCTTTTTAACTAAATCCAAGTTAACAAGTATTCACTAAGTCCTCTCTTCTCTGACATCTCCATGTTATCCTCTGCGGAAATCTGGGCTCCATCCCTGAAACAATCCTGATGTTCTAGTAGGAGGGTTTGCCATAAACATTATCTTCCCTTGATTTAGACTTTCACCCCAATCCCTGAGTCTCTCCAGCCCATAACCTACCCATTGCCTGTGCTCCTCTTTGTGTTATTTTCCCTCATTAGAATGCTTACATTGAGTAAGTACGTGAGAGCAGGAACTTATATTGCTTGCTTGTATTTGTGTTCCTAACAGTTACATGATTCCAGATACATAGTTACCCTTTGGATATCCTATCTCTCTCTCTCTCTCTCTCTCTCCCTCCCTCCCCTTCCTTCCCTCCCTCCCTCCTTCCCTTCTTTCCTTCCTCCCTTCCTCCTTCCCTTCCTTCCTTCCTTCCTTCCTTC